>NC_037677.1:129724899-129827750 GCF_003255815.1 Theropithecus gelada | reverse complement strand
CCGGGGCTGTGAGGTGATGCCGGGGGGCTGTGAGGTGATGCCCGGGGCTGTGAGGTGATGCCGGGGGCTGTGAGGTGATGCCGGGGGGCTGTGAGGTGATGCCGGGGGGCTGTGAGGTGATGCCCGGGGCTGTGAGGTGATGCCGGGGGCTGTGAGGTGATGCCGGGGGGCTGTGAGGTGATGCCGGGGGGCTGTGAGGTGATGCCCGGGGCTGTGAGGTGATGCCGGGGGGCTGTGAGGTGATGCCCGGGGCTGTGAGGTGATGCCCGGGGACTGTGAGGTGATGCCCGGGGACTGTGAGGTGATGCCCGGGGCTGTGAGGTGATGCTGGGGGCGGGGGGGCCAGGAGCACCTCAGTCACATGCTGTGGGAACAGGGCCTCTGGAGGAAGACATGGTCGGGGGTCGAGAGCCCTAATTTTATCAAAACAGAGCGGTTTCTCCAGGACACACTGCTCCCAGTGTTCTCTGCAATCCAATGCCAGCCCCAACCTCCCGGCCTGCGTTTCCTGCTGCAGGTTCTGTGGTCCCTGCTGGCACCAGTGATGGGTCCTGCGCCCTCTGGGGCAGCACCCTCTACCACCCCATATACCCCCAGCACCCCACACCCCCAGAGCCACTGTGCCCCTCCCTGTGGGCATCACTGCCTACCCCCACCAGGTCTACTTCCGGAGTGGTGTGGCAGGGACAACCGGGTGTGGCTCCCAAAGCCAGGAGGTCTGGGACAAGGCAGAGTGCTGTATTCTACGCCATCACCCACGTCTGAGGGGTGTCAGGACTTTATAAATCTTCCTGAAAACCGAGGGTGGAAAACAGAATACACATGGGTAACAATGACCATTCCCCACCTGACTCAGCACAGAAATGAAGACACAAGACCATCAGTGAAAAATACTCATTTCATGTGTTTAAAAATACATTCTTAGGGTTTGCCCTGCAGGGGGAGGCAGGCCGTCCACATCTCAGTCCCAATAGTGTCTCGAGGTCGTTTCCAAAATCTGTGGGTCCCTCACTGCTTCTGATGATGGCTGCTGATGCCATTTGTTGAGGAACAGGGACAGGAAGGATGGCGAGGGCCTGGCCCCAGGGCAGCCACACCAGAAGGTCGGAGAAAGGCCCACGGTGGATGCCACTCCCACCAGTGGTGACTGCCCCCCACTCCTTTTCTGAATCTATCAGCACTGTTTGGTTTTCTTCTTGTTGCTTTTAAATCCTCGAGCAGCACCCTGACCAAAGCAGATGGTAGAGGGTATTCTGGGATGGAAGAAAGTTTGTATTAGACGCTGCATTTGCCAACCAACAACCCAGGTCATAACAGCAGTCGTGTGTCTCCTTCTCATTCTCTTTCACTCTGGGAATATGCGGGATGCAGAGCCAGCCCTCCTGGGCCCTGGGGCAGCTCCCTTTCCACAGCCTGTCTGAGACCTACTTCCTGGGGGAGATCCCCGCCAGCCACCGACATACACCCACTGGGAAGAACTCAGCGGAGACGGCGGCTCCTGCCAAGTCCTCTGGGGCTGAGACTTCCTGCTACCCCACGTCTGTCCAGGGGAAACCCCTACTGCCCCAGCCCCCTGGGGCTCATCCACAGGCCAAAGTCCAGGCATCTGTAAGGGGGTGCAGGGAACGCTAAGTTCATCTTTCCACCTGTTCGGAATCTTTGATGATGTTTTTCCCCAATTGTTCACTGTTTTCCCCAAATTAATTTGAAATCGACTTTAACCCAAGACAACTACAGGTAATGCTAGGAAGGCAGACGGCACAGGTAGCGCGAGAAAAGCAGACGCCTGGGTTGTAACTGAAGCAACTGCAAGTGGGACTCTTTCCATCCCACTCAGACAGTGAGGAAAAGGGAGTGGGGCTCGGCATTCCTGCACTTCAGCGCCTCAAAAACAGAGTATGCAAGAGAAACTTAGCTATTCACAGGACCTGAAACATCTGGACTTTCTTCTCCGGCAAAATCGGAAGCCGATTTTCTTTCCCAGCGTTACCTTTCTGAATTCAGTATGAGAAGCGCAGCGGCCCAGGGTGCAACCCAGAATCCTCAGCACCGAACACACATTGAGAACGTGTTTCAGAAACAGCTTGGACACTGACCTATGACTGTAGGTCCGCCTCTCACCGGCCGGTGCAGGGGAGGCCGCCACAGGCTCGGAGCAGATTTCCATGGCCTCCCCTTCTGACCGCTCTCCACTGTCCCCTGGGACTTCCGCTGAGGCTGGGCTGCAGGGACAGAGCAGTGAGCAGCAGCCCTGCATGGCTCCTACAGCCCCCGTGTTCCCCAGAAATGAATGTGCAAGAAAGAAACTGGATTTCCTTGTAAGTAGCATATTTTCTTTTTTCTTTTTTTTTTTTTTTTTTGAGATGGAGTCTCGCGCTGTCACCCAGGCTGGAGTGCAGTGGCCGGATCTCAGCTCACTGCAAGCTCCGCCTCCCGGGTTCACGCCATTCTCCGGCCTCAGCCTCCCGAGTAGCTGGGACTACAGGCGCTGCCACCTCGCCCGGCTATTTTTTGTATTTCTTAGTAGAGACGGGGTTTCACCGTGTTAGCCAGGATGGTCTCGATCTCCTGACCTCGTGATCCACCCATCTCGGCCTCCCAAAGTGCTGGGATTACAGGCTTGAGCCACCGCGCCCGGCCAAGTAGCATATTTTCTATTTTGGCATAGTCTAATTTTATAGTGTGGTTTTCAGGATACTGGGAAAAGGAAAATGATTACAGCAAGGTCGTTGTTTATATAATAAAGCCTGCATTTTATAAACTTAACTGCAACGATCATACTTGTTTTGAGAATGGTATTTTTGGTGCCAACGGTGCCACAGGTCTTTTTACGAGTGTGAGAAATTTGCTCAAGTTAACCAGAGACTATAAACTAGTCTCTTCCATAATACGAATGTCTCAATCCAGCATTGTAGGGTTTTTCTCCTTAAAATGATCCCTTGGAAGGGAGACAATTACTTTATATATAAGTCTTTGTAAAAGCCTCCCATATTGCAGTGAGTTCTCCCAATTATTTTATTTTAAACAGCAAATTACTACTTGAGAAAATGTAGTCTGAAAGACTTTGATCAATACAATTTCAGATGATTATGAAGGTTCACCTAAGATAATCAGTTAAAAAAAAGAAGAAATGTAACACAATTTAAAAATTGTTCCAGCTGGATGTGGTAGCTCATACCTGTAATCTCAGCACTTTGTGAGGCTGAGGCAGGTGGATTGCTTGAGCCCAGGAGTTCACCACCAGAGTGGGCAACATAGCAAGACCCTGTCTCTACAAAAAATAGAACATTTTGCCAAGTGTGGTGATGCGTGTTGGCAGGTCCTAGCACTTTAGGAGGCTGAAGTGGGAGAATCGCTTGAGCCTGAGAAGTGGAGGTTGCAGTGAACCTAGATCACACCACTGCACTCCAGCCTGGGTGTCACAGTGAGACCCTGTCTCAAAAAAAAAAAAAAAGATTGTTTTGGAAGTATTTCCCAGAGTGCGCTCTAGGCAGGAACATGTTAATAAATGGCTTTGGCATCAAGTTCATATGCGCACAACCAGGACAAAGAGAAAGCCAGGGCAGCATGATGTGTGAGCACAGCCAACTGCTGCAGGAGGTAGAGGCACAGCCCCAAGGGGTGTGAGTGCAGAGGTGCTGTGCCTGCTCATTCCCACACCCCCTCTGCTGCCTCCACCGGCACAGAGCTGGGCAGCCAGGGGCTCCCCTCCAGCCTCCCTTCAGCAGGGTGGCTGCCGGCACAACCACCTGTAGCTGTGCTGCCAGGGCTTCATGTACCCGTAGGTGGACACCCCATTAGGATAAGTCTGACAGTCTATGTGTTCTGGCTGGTTGGAAGCCTCTTCCTAAAATCAAAAACAGACACGTGCAGAGCCTGGTGGCTCCCTACCTTCTGCTTTTCTTTGGCTTATCAAACCGGAAGTCCACGGGGTACAGGTGCATCCTCACCAAGTGGTCCTTCCGGTCTCTGCTGGTCTTGAACTTCTCTGTGCAGCCTTCTACCAAGCACTGATACTGAAACGGAGACGGCATCACCTCCCTCTGACCCCTGGCCCTCCCCCACCACCATGCCCCTCTAGCAGGGCTGCCAAGGGCGGAAAGGTATCCCTGGCCTTGCCCCTGTGCACCCGAGAGCTGGGGGCAGCACTCTGAGCCCATCACCACTGGGGATGGCCTCGGCGGCTATGTAGACCTCACCCACCATGTCCTGCCTCTCAGACAGGATCTGGAAGAGCGAATCGTGCCACTCCAGGATGTGGGCGTCCAGCAGATGTCCGGAAGGGAAGGCCCGCTTGCAAAAGGAGCAAACATTTCCGTGCAGCGTGTGGTAGTGGTGCTCGTAGTCGTCCAGGGCATCGAACACCTGGCAGCAGCCGGCCACCTGGCAGGCAAACGCGGGCACCCTGCCAAGGAGACCTGCTTCAGGGGCCCTTCCTCCGGTGCGAGGAACCAAGCTGGACTTTCTGCACAGTTTCCCTTTGAGACCTCCAATAAAGCCCCCATGCATCTTTTGCGATCCCAAGCCCTCTTTTTATGAATTAAGTTTCACAAACAGACTAGGTGGTGGTGGAGTCAGCCATGCCAAATCTGGACAGGCACAGCACCTTGGTGGGGCAGCCGCACATGGAAAGGCGGCAGCGCAGCCCCAGGGACTAGGCACGAGGCAGGGAGGCGGCGCAGAAATAGCACTGGCAGGGCACTGCCCAGCCGCTTACCTGGGCTTCTCAGGCGCGTCGGCCACCTGCATGAGCACGTCCTGGAGGTAGAGGTGGCGCTGCACGTCCCCATCCTGCAGGAGAAGTGCGCCGTCGGCGGGGCCAGGTGCCTCGCCGCAGGCCTCGCCCACACCCGTGGCCCCACCCATCCCGGGATCCGGCCCCGCCCCACAGTTGTAGGCTCCACCCTCCCGGCTCGGCCCCGCCCCACAACCATTGGCTCCGCCTGCTCCAGGCTTTGGCTCCGCCCTGCAGCCTCAGGCCCCGCCCACATTCGTTCCGGCCCCTCCCCACCGCCTCAGGTATCGCCTGTCCCAGGCTCCGGCCCCGCTCCGCAGCCGTAGGCCCCGCCCACTCCAGGCTCCAGCACCGCCCTGCAGCCTCAGGCCCCGCCCACTCCCGGCTCCGGCCCCGCCCCGCAGCCGTAGGCCCAGCTGGATCCCACAACTGCCTTTTCCCAATTTTGTTCACGCACCTCGAAGAACTCGTGCTCTCGCGGGAAGCGCACCGGGCGCGCAACGAAGCGAAAGGGCGCGGCCCCAGCCGCGGGGTCCCGCTCTACAGGCAGTGGCTCCGCCACCCCGGGCCCCGCGGCGAGGCGGGCGCACAGCGCGGGGGGCAGCTGCATCACCCCGGGCGCGGGCGGGCGCAGCCTGTCGGCCACCGTCCGCCAGCCGAGCCGGAGGTGACGTCGTGCGCACTTCCGCCGCCGTGGGGGGCTGCGCGGGGGCTGTGGCTCCGGTACTGCGGTGAGTCCCGGCAGAGCGCGGGCACAGAGAGGGGTTTGGGGGACTGCCGGGCCCGGGGGACCACTAGGCGACGGAACTGGTGGGACGCGGCTCTTCCCGCGCGCTCCCTCTGGCTGCGCAGCGGTCCCCGAACTCTGGGCCGAAGCCCTTGGGGCCTGCACCGGCCAGGCCAGCGTCTTGCCCCGCGGCCCGACACTCAGCCGGGGCGGGGCGGAGCGGGCCTCCGGGTCGTCCCGGGTGTCCCCTCCCAGCCCTGGGAAGCCGGGTCGCAGGTCCCCCTCTCGCACGCTCTCTCCCGTCCGCCTTGCCCCGGCTCTCGTCTCCCGCCTGTTGGACCGCGGCAGTCCCTGGATCTTGTTCCCTCTAAACCAGTCGCAAACCGGAGCCGAAGTGGCTCCGGTTTTATTGCAACCGTTTTTAACTTAAAGCGCTTGGGTGAATTCCCGTTACTTTAGTTCAAAGGCCCTTTCCTGGTTTGTCGGGGTCCTGTCGACGTCTCCGGTCCCCGCAGCTCCCGTGAAACCCACGACCTGTGCTAGGTGCCCAGGGTGTGTGGGTGAAGGCGTCACAGGAGAGCGCGGCAGCCTAGTAGGAGAGACAGACGTCAGACTAAAGAGTCATCTAATTAAAATGGTGATTGACAACACGGGGGAAGCAGTGGAGGCTTCAGATCTACTGCAGAGCATGTTCCCGGTGGCGGATAGAGGCTGTAGCTTCTCGTTCTGTCATCCAGGCTGGAGTGCAGTGGTGCGATCGTAGCTCATAGATCGCTGCGGCCTCAAAACTCTTGGGCTCAAGTGGTCCTCCTCCCTCAAGCTTCCAAAGAGCTGGGACTGCAGGCGTGAGCCACCATGCCAGCCCCTGTACTTTTTCCGTGTTTAGGTACACGAATACCTCTGTGTTACAGTTATGTAGTGTTCAGCACAGCCACCTGCTGCGCAGGTTTGTGGCCCACAAGCAGGAGGCTCCACTAGGTGGCTTAGGTGCATCGTAGGCCTTACACCATCTAGGTCTGCCAGTGACTGATGATTGCTCAGAAGGAAATCACGTAACCATACGTTTCACTTTTTTCTTTTGGAGATAGAGTCTCTGTCGCCCAGGCTGGAGTGCAGTGGCACGATCTGGGCTCACTGCAACCTCTGCCTCCTGGGTTCAAGCGATTCTCGTACCCCAGCTTCCCAAGTAGCTGGGATCACAAGTGTGCGCCAGCAGGCCTGGCTAATTTTTGTATTTTTGTTAGAGACTGGTTTTCACCATGTTGGCCAGGCATTTGTCAGAACGCTGAGTGATGCCTGACTGTACTTTCTGTCTCTGTGAAAGCCTTTGGGCTCTTGGCATTTTCCACAAGTTGTAAAATAATTTTTCACACCAATTTGTACAATTAGCTTTGAGCTCTCAACAGAGGCTCTTGTTCACGCCTCTCTGTGTTTTAATCACTTACTGGGAGTGTGTGCCCTGCTTGTCTGTGGTGGAGTGTGGCATGCGTGCCTGGCTTCCTCAGCTCGCGTCCTTGTAGGGTCCGGCCCCACAGGGTCAGTGGGTTTTTCTCCCCGTGTGCGGAGATGAGAGGTTGTAGAAATAAAGACAGAAGACAAAGAGATCAAAGAAAAGACAGCTGGGCCCAGGGGACCCCTGCCACCGAGACGTGGAGACCAGTAGTGGCCCTGAACGCCAGACTGTGCCGATGTTTATTGGATACAAGTCGAAGGGGCAGGGTAAGGAGTGTGAGCCATCTCCAATGATAGGTAAGGTCACGTGGGTCACGTGTCCACTGGACAGGGGCCCTTCCCTGCGTGGCAGCCGAGGCACAGAGAGAGAGAGACAGCTTATGCCATTATTTCTGAATATCAGAGATTTTTAGTACTTTCACTAATTTTGGTACTATAAAATAATTTTTCACTATTTTGGTAATATAAAAGGCAGAGCCAGGTGCACAGGATGAAGCATGAAAATGGACTAGGAGCGTGACCACTGAAGCACAGCATCACAGGGAGACCGTTAGGCCTCTGGATAACTGCGGGCGGGCCTGGCTGATGTCAGACCCTCCACAAAGAGGTGGAGGAGTAGAGTCTTCTCTGAACTCCCCCCAGGACAGGGAGACTCCCTTTCCTGGTCTGCTAAGTAGTGGGTGTTTTTCCTTAGCACCGACGCTACCGCTAGACCCCAGTCCGCTTGGAAACAGGCATCTTCCCAGATGCTGGCATTACCAGTGGAGCAAAGAGCCCTCTAGTGGCCCTGTCCAGGCATCACAGAGGCTCACACTGTCTTCTGGTCACTTCTCAGCGTGCCCCTTCAGCTCCGTCTCTGTATGGCCTGGTTTTTCCTAGGTTATGATTGTAGAGCGAGGATTATTATAATATTGGAATGAAGAGTAATTGCTACGAACTAATGATTAATGATATTTATATGTAATCATGTTTATGATATACATCTAGTATAACTTGTTGTTTAATGTATTTTAGTATACTGGAATAGCTCGTGCCCTCGGTCTCTTGCCTTGGTACCTGGATGGCTTGCTGCCCTCACGTCCCTGCGTAGCTCACAGCCTCTGTGAAAAGGACTTCAGTCCCGCCCAGTCACAGACGCTGGGCCTGCCCGTTTGTGTGATTAATAGTAAGAATTCAGGAGCATCAAGAAGACCAAGTAAGCGGCCGAAGCTAAACAGTTCCTCAGAGCTCGAGAGGGACACGTTCTGGTGGGACAGCTGTCTGGATGATTAACGTCCCTGGCCCTGGCCCTCTAAGTACCGAGAGCAACCTCCGTGACCGTGACACCCCAGAGTTGCCCCAGGACTTTTCCAGAGGTCTCCTGAAGGGGGGGAACTCTGTGCGGGCGCAGGCTGCCCTTTTGGAGGACGGGTCCGCACATTCAGGGAGAGCAGCAGGCTCCTCACAGGGTGAACACTCATGATGTGCGGGCATCTGTGCTTCTATTTCTAGAAGAGATGGGAAGTTTCCTGAAGGTAGTTTTAATTTTTTTATTATTATTATTTTCTTTGAGACAGAGTCTTGCTCTGTTACCCAGGCTGGAGTGCAGTGGCGCGATCTCGGCTCACTGCAAGGTCTGCCTCCCGGGTTCACGCCATTCTCCTGCCTCAGCCTCCCCGGTAACTGGGACTACAGGTGCCCGCCACCACGCCCGGCTTTTTTTTTTTTTGTATTTTTAGTAGAGACGGGGTTTCACCGTGTTAGCCAGGATGGTCTCGATCTCCTGACCTCGTGATCTGCCCACCTTGGCCTCCCAAAGTGCTGGGATGACAGGCGGGAGCCACCATGCCCGGGAGGTAGTTTTTCAGTAAATACTCAGATGGTTTTCCTCAGAGGTAGCTTTCTCTCCCGACTTGTGTCTGGTGGGGGACTGCTTTGTTTTGGTGGCAGATGGTTTTCTTGCCACCTAGCATGACCAAAGTGTGTCCCAGTCCAGCAGCTACAGGGCAACCTGCAGTCCTCGGGGAGCCCAGTAGAATGTGGGTGAAACAGGCTCCCCTTGGATTTGAAGAGGCCTCTGGCCGGAAAGTTTTGGGCTGTCCTTCTGCTTCGCAAGTAGTTTGCAGGGCCTCATCCAGGGCTCCCGTGACTTAGAAAAGCAACTGGTAGTTTAAGATATTGTCAATGATTGGGACCCAATTTTCCTTTTGCAAACTTAACCATTTCTCAGGTAACTGAGTTAATACCTCCAGGTAGTAACAGTGGCCGCGTGTTTGTTTCTGCTTTCCTGGTAACAACACTGTAAGAACTTACCACGTATGGGCCCTTTTGTGCTTTTTCAGGATGATTTCACTTCTCTCCACCACAGGTCTAGGCAGGACCTAGGGCTTCCCCTTTTCAGAAGAAGCTTGGAGAGGACACGTTCTTTTTCAGGTTCCTACAGCCTGGAAGTGGCCATGTCAGTGTCCGGACTGCGTGGGGCTCCGTGGCGCGTGCCCTGCCTTGTGCTTGAACTGTAGTTACCATGAGTGCCTCCTGAGTCAAAAGCATGTATGTGAGCAACTTGGGCACCATGGCTGCTTGTCGCTCTCCTTCCATTTTCGGAGATACCCTGCCTGTGACCAGTATTTGATGTTCGTCTACGGATACGCCCTTCTGTCACACAGGATTAGAATCTCGGTGTCGAGTCCCACGCTAATAGTCACTAGTGAATTAGCATATTCACTAGTGCGTGATCTATAGCCAGTTGCCTTGCCTATGTGTGTTTTTTGTTTTGTTTTGTTTTGTTTTGTTTTGTTTTTTTGTTGAGACAGGGTCTCCCTCTGTCGCCCAGGCTGGAGTGGCTCAAGTGATCCTTCCACCTCAGCCTCCCGAGTAGCTGAGACGACAGGCATATGCTACCATGCCCAGTTAGTTTTTGTATTTGTTGTAGAGACAGAGTCTCACTGTGTTGCCCAGGCTGTCTTGACTCCCGGCCTTGAGCAACTCACCTGACTCAGCCTCCCGAAATGCCAGGATTTCAGGCAGCAGCCCCCACACACAGCCATGTGTTTGTCTTGATGGCCTTGTGGCAGAACTCTCAGTGACCAGCCACTGCTGGGAAAGTCGGGGTGGCGCTCACCCTGCCCCCTGACCCCACGCAGTGTTCTGCTGCCCACTTGGGTGTGTCTGTGACGGCTTCGATCTCGTATGTGTTACGTGTCTCCTGGTGAGACCCTGGGGCAGCTGGAGCTGCAGTGGAACCTCACCTGGCTCAAACGTGTAGGGAACGTGTAGAAATCTTACCAGAGCATCTCTGTCGGTAGCCACGCTTGGGCAAGAAAAGGAGATGTCACGGGTACCCGAGTGAAGAAGGAATGCAGAGCTGGCCAAGTGAATGGAGCTGCGGCCGAGCACCCCAGGGTCTGAGAACCAGGGTGGGCCTCTCGGGTGGAAGCTGGGATTTTGTTGTGTGTGCCGGGAGCTGGTACAGTGTCAATGGCTTGGGCCTGTGCAGAGCTCCCTGTGTAGACTCCACAAGCACTGCCTCCCATCTGCACATCTGGGACCAGAAAGCTCCGCCCACCAGCCGAGGCGAGCAGCAGAGCATCTCTGCTGGCCCAGACCTGTGTGTACAGGGAGGTGCAGGAGAAAGGGAACCCGGGTCTCAGGCCCCATTCGTGCTGCCCACGGGGATGGCTCCCAGAGCTGTGGAGGCCGCCTGGAAGCTGGAGGCAGGTGAATCCCAGGCCCATGCAGAGGACCCTCTAGAGGCTGCTGGGGTGTCGGGGGAGGGGCCCCAGGCCGGTTGATAACTTGGTTTGTCAAAGGCCTGACATTGGCCAGCCTTAAGGGTTAAAAAAATTTTGTTTTAATCCCAGCACTTTGGGAGGCTGAGGCGGGCGGATCACAAGGTCAGGAGATGGAGACCATCCTGGCTAACACAGTGAAACCCCATCTCTACTAAAAATACCAAAAATTAGCCGGGCGTGGTGGCAGCACCTGTAGTCCCAGCTACTCAGGAGGCTGAGGCAGGAGAATGGGGTGAACCTGGGAGGCGGAGCTTGCAGTGAGCCGAGATCGTGCCACTGCACTCCAGCCTGGGCCACAGAGCGAGACTCCGTCTCAAAAGAAAAAAAAAATTTTTTTTGTTTTATTTCTACAGTTTAAATTTTATGAATAGCTGCCCTCTTACCTTTAGAACATATTGTGATGTTGGTGCCTCAGAGCTAAAACCATGAGTGAATTTCGGATTCACCATGATGTCAATGAACTGCTTAGCCTGCTGCGTGTCCACGGAGGAGACGGGGCTGAGGTCTACATTGACCTGCTTCAAAAGAACAGGACCCCGTACGTCACTACCACTGTCTCTGCTCACAGTGCCAAGGTGAGCACTGCCCTTGGGGTAGCTCTGTGCAGAGCGAGCATTGTTCTGGGGTCAGGATGGTGCGGGGTGAACCCACCCCTGGGTCCAGGTGCATGCAGGGTGAGCGCCGTCCCTGGGTCAGGGTGTAGGGTGAGCCCACCCCTGGGTCTGGGTATAGAGTGAGCACCACCCCTGGTGCAGGATGGTGCAGGGTAAGCCCACCCCTGGGTCAGGGTGCATAATGAGCACCGCCCCGGTGCAGGCTGCAGGGTGAGCGCCACCTCTGGTGCAGGACTGTGCAGGCTGCAGGGTGAGCGCCGCCCCGGGGTCAGGGTGTAGGGTGAGCGCCGCCCCGGGGTCAGGACGGCGCAGGGTGAGCGCCGCCCCGGGGTCAGGATGGTGCAGTGCAGGGTGAGCGCCACACCTGGTGCAGAGCTGTGTGCCGTGCAAGGTGAAGGGTGAGTGCCCATTCCTGGGTGGCCTCAGTGGTACCGGCAACCATGGCAGACAGTACTTGGGCTGTGTGTGTTCAGCTCTCATTCTGCTGACTCCCCCCAGCAGCTCCTGTGGTTCACCCCACTGTGCAGATGAGTAAGGGAGGCCCCAGGAGAAAGCGGGGCCTAGAACCCTCCCTCTTCCCCACTCTGTCCGCTGCAGCTGTGAGGAGGGAGAGTCCTGACATGCATTCCTGTGGTCTTAACCATGTTGAAATCCCTTTAAGATATTTCTTTATTCAAATTATATGTAATTCAGAATTACAGATTTTCAGTAAAAAATGATTTTGAATTTGAAGTCTATTTTTAAAAACACATTATGAAGCTTCAGTTATTTAAACAGGTTAACAATGGTATAAGGATAATTAGGCAAATTAGCCGAGTGGAATAGAGAGTTTAGGGACACCCATGTTATAGTTCATTCTGAGGGAAGCATCGTAAATCACTGAGTAAAACATAAATCCTGCCGGGCACAGTGGCTCACGCCTGTAATCCCAGCCCTTTGGGAGGCCGAGGTGGGTGGATCACCTGAGATTGGGGATTCGAGACCAGCCTGGCCAACATGGAGAAACCCCATCACTACTAAAAATACAAAAATTAGCAGGGCGTGGTGGTGCGTGCCTGTCATGCAGCTACTCGGGAGGCCGAGGCAGGAGAATCACTTGAACCAGGGAGGCGGAGGTTGTGGTGAGCCTAGATCGCGCCATTGCACTCCAGCCTGGGCAACGAGCAAAACTCCGTCAAAAAAAATAGTGTAACCCCTAGGCTTGCACATAATAATAAATTCCAGAGGGAATACAGTGAAATGTATACAATGAATACATAAACTACTGGGAGGAAATGCCAGTCGCTACTTCCAGTACAAACCTGAAGAAGCATAAAAGGGCCGGGCACGGGGGCTCACGGCTGTAACGCAGGCACTTTGGGAGGCCGCGGCAGGTGGATGGCTTGAGCCTGGGAGTTTGAGACCAGGCTGGGCAACATGGTGAAATCCTGTCTCTACAAAAAATTAAAATAATACGAAGAAGCACAAAAGGAAAGAAACCATTATGGGAAATATGGATAAGGTTTGTTTTGTTTTGTTTTGAGGTAGAGTCTCACTCTGTCACCCAGGCTGGAATGCAGGTGGCATGATCTAGCCTTATGCAGTCTCAGCCTCCCAGGCTGAAGTGATCCTCCCATCTCAGCTTCCTGAGTAGTGACCACAGGCGAGTGCCACCACACCTTGCTATGTTTGAATCTTTTTGTAGAAATGGGGTTTTGTTATTTTGGCCCGGCTGCTCTTGAACTCCTGGACTCAAACAATCTACCAGCGTTGGCCTCCCAAAGTGCTGGGATTACAGGTGTGAGCCACTGCCTAGCTCAAAATATGGATAAGTTTAACACAACATGGAGATGGGTTTTCTTAGTTTATTTCGGAGGGATGATTATTTAGCCTACCCAATTTAACTGTATTGGCTTATTGTGCATAATTTTCTTAACAGTTTTTTTTTTTTTTTTTTTTTACAGTGCTTTATTAATTATTGTCATTAAATCACTCATGTTTGTGCTTTTGAGGTTAAAATTGCAGAGTTTTCTCGTACTCCAGAAGACTTTCTAAAGAAATATGATGAACTGAAATCTAAAAATGCGAGGAACCTTGACCCGCTGGTGTACCTGTTGTCAAAGCTCACGGAAGACAAAGAGGTAGGTGCCCATGCCGCATGCCACGCCGCGCCCGTGCAGCCCGTGTTGGGAGTGAGGTCGCGTCTCCTGCTCTCTCCGCGCCACCTTCCTGTCAGCTCTCCCTCCCTCACACCAGTAACGCTTCTAGACCGTGTAGGACACTTTTGGTGAATCAGAATGAAAGATTACCCATGTTGGGTGTAAACATGAGAAGCAGCCTCTGGGGCACTTTGACCTTCTCCCATGATGGATGTAAACATGAGAAGCAGCCTCTGGGGCACTTTGAGCTCCCGTGTGTGTCGCGCTCAGCTCCTGCCTGTTGCATGCGTCGTTTTGCTATTAACAGGGGTGCCTGTCAGGGTGGGGGGCCGTCCTGGTGGTGTCGCCCCTACTCTCCCACTGTGGCCAAAGAGGTGCTGGCCCAGCATGAACACACAGTTTTACATGTTTTCAGACTCTGCTGTACTTACAACAGAATGCAAAAGAAAGAGCTGAGCTTGCAGCCGCTGCTGCAGGCAGCAGTACCACCAGCGTCAACGTCCCTGCTGCAGCCTCCAAGATCTCCATGCAGGAGCTTGAGGAGCTGAGGAAGCAGCTTGGCAGTGTGGCCACAGGCTCCACGCTACAGCAGGTACTATGTGCATGGCTGTCCACAGGCTCCACGCTGCAGCAGGTACTGCGTCCGTGGCTGTCCACAGGCTCTTCACTGCAGCAGGTACTGCATCCATGGCTGTCCACAGGTGCCCATGCTGCAGCAGGTACTGTGTCCATGGCAGTCCACAGGCACCCACGCTGCAGCAGGTACTGCATGCATGGCCATCCACGGGCTCCACACTGCAGCAGGTACTGCGTCCGTGGCTGTCCACAGGCACCATACTCAGTGCTGTGCCGGACCCCTGCTGCAAGGGCATGTCTCTCTGTCATTTATTAAAAATGAATCCCGGCCGGGCGCGGTGGCTCAAGCCTGTAATCCCAGCACTTTGGGAGGCCGAGACGGGTGGATCACGAGGTCAGGAGATCGAGACCATCCTGGCTAACACGGTGAAACCCTGTCTCTACTAAAAAAATACAAAAAACTAGCCGGGCGAGGCGGCGGGCGCCTGTAGTCCCAGCTACTCGGGAGGCTGAGGCAGGAGCATGGCGTGAACCCGGGAGGCGGAGCTTGCAGTGAGCTGAGATCCGGCCACTGCACTCCAGCCTGGGCGACAGAGCGAGACTCCGTCTCAAAAAAAAAAAAAAAGAATCCCAATTTAGAGAGGTCAAGGCTTAACGCTTGAGCATGACCTAGCTCTATATGTTTATTTTTGTTTTTAAAACCAAGAATTCTGAACCACAAGAATCAATAGCAACAAGGTTCTGACCCACATGGGAGTTGTGCTGCCAGGTGGCCACGTGACTCTGAGCCTACCCAATCCTGACTCCCCATTTCCCTCCTCTAATTTTTGACAGTTTCGAGGGAATGCTTTCAGATTGTTACAATTTTTATTATTCCTTCCGTATTTGGTACTTGTTCTTGGTTTTGATTTTATGTCCTACCCTGGTCTTTTGATGTAAGTCATCTCCCAGTCTCTCGCCTTGGAGCTGCCACGTTCCTGCCTTTGTGACCTTAAAGCTCCCTTTGGAGCTGTGTCCCTGAGGCGTCCTGGCCTTGTGGTGCATGTTGAGTACAGCGGCTCCCGAGGGCCTGGCCGGTTTTTGCTGGGCACGTTCTGTGCTGGACATGGTGCTAGGCCTCTGTTCACGTCTCCCTCAGCCCTGGCGCCGCGCTCTGTGTGGCACGTAAGGAGACTGGGTCGTGCTGCCACGTGCAGAGACAGTTTGCACTTGCCCTGTGCCTGACCAGCCCTGAGTGGGAGTCAGTGCTTCCGAAAGCTGGGCCAGCCCAGGCCGACCTGTCAGCTTCCGGCGGCCACTGGCACAGGAGGGCAGGCGCTCTGACCACATGTCAGGAGCCAGCCTGTCGCGCTGGGGCCGTTCTCCAGCAGGGTAAGGACGCAAGTCTGTTGCTAACACCTGTCTTCACCCAGCAAGTGGTGTTCAGACCTAGTCACTGCCAGGAAGAAGCAATTCAGCTTGTTCATGGGGCACCCCCCTCTGAAACAGCGGCTCTGTGCCAAGGTGCCCCGTCTCCTGTGGTTCCCACTGCTGGTGCCCATGGTTTCCCAGGGGGCCCTTGCTGGACCTGGACTCCTGAGAGGAGGGGCTGGGGCTCCCCATCTGCCCTGTTCTCCCCAGCCCCTCGTGTGGCAGGGATATCGAGCAGCATTTCATTTCTATGTGGCTGACTCTTTGTGGGTGCTAAATTGACTAATCATCTTTGCTGTAGATGTTAGTTTCTACAGGTGTCTTGAGTGTTTGCACTAAAGTGTATCTTTCTGGTTTTGTTTTTAAAAATGTCCTTGCTAGTCTCTGGAACTTAAAAGAAAGATGCTTCGAGACAAGCAGAACAAAAAAAATTCAGGCCAGCACCTCCCTGTCTTCCCAGCGTGGGTGTATGAGAGACCTGCCCTGATCGGGGATTTCCTGATTGGTGCTGGCATCAGCACAGACACCGCTTTGCCAATAGGTACGTGATGCGTTTATTTCCGGGCTCTGCCGATAGGTACGTGATGGGTTTATTTCCGGGCTCTGCCGATAGGTACGTGATGCGTTTATTTCCGGGCTCTGCCGATAGGTACGTGATGCGTTTATTTCTGGCCCCTGGGCAGGACACTCTGAGGCCCAGCCCTCCCCTGGGCCTGCCCTTCCTCAGGTTGTGAGGCTCGATGCTGACTGGCCGCTGCCTCCATATTCCCATCCCAGGGTGGCAGCAGAAAGTGGCTCCCCTGGGTCCTTGAGGGTTCTTCTCCCATCCCTCCTGCCAGAGCTGTGGGGCAGCCTACAGCAGGCCCCTCCCCAGCTGGCATCCTGGTGCCCTGGTGCAGACCTGCAGGCACCAGAATTGTGTGCAGCACTTACTTCTGAACAGCGGTTCATAACTCCCATAGATTCTGTTCTCAGAGGGCTCTTAAAGTAGTGCTCGTGTAAACAAGATGCAAGTGAGACCGCACAAAGACGCGGGTGAGACCACACAGTCATTTCAAGGCATGTTGTTGGGGACCCGGGATGTGTTCATCTGTCACAATTCATGGGTACATTTTTATCTATTTTTAATTCTTTTGAGATGGAATCTCACTCTGTCGCCCAGGCTGGAGAGCAGTGGCGCAATCTCGGCTCACTGCAACCTCCACCTCCCAGGTTCAAGCAATTCTCCTGCGTCAGCCTCCCAAGTAGCTGGGACTGCAGGTGCCACCACGTCTGGCTAATTTTTGTATTTTTAGTAGAGGTGGGGTTTTGCCATGTTGGCCAGACTGGTCATGAACTCCTGACCTCTGGTGATCTGGTGACCTTGGCCTCCCAAAGTGTGGGATTGCAGGCGTGAGCCACCACACCTAGTCAAGTACATTTTTAGATTGAAAAATGAGATTTCACAAACTTAAGGACAGAGATACCTGCTTGTCTTGCCTCTGTCCATTAGTCCAAACTCAAGAGGCAGCGTGGAACGCGATCTGCTTTCCCACTGCTCGCGCAGCTCTGCGGTGTAGGCACCGAGAGGCCAACCCTTGCCTTTGCCAGAAACCCTGGAGAACGGTGACATGAAATCCACCTGTTTTCCTCATTCCCAACAAACAGAACTCTGCTGTAAGTTAACGAAAAGTGTAGAAAACAGTCTACTTTGGCCGGGCGTGGTGGCTCACACCTGTAATCCCAGCGCTTAGGGAGGGTGAGGTGGGTGGATCACCTGAGCCCAGGAATTCGAGACCAGCCTGGGCAACATGACAAGACTAGTCTCTACAAAAAGTATAAAAATGGGCCGGGCGCGGTGGCTCAAGCCTGTAATCCCAGCACTTTGGGAGGCCGAGACGGGCGGATCACGAGGTCAGGAGATCGAGACCATCTTGGCTAACACAGTGAAACCCCGTCTCTACTAAAAAATACAAAAAACTAGCCGGGCGAGGTGGCGGGCGCCTGTAGTCCCAGCTACTCGGGAGGCTGAGGCAGGAGAATTGCGTAAACCCGGGAGGCGGAGCTTGCAGTGAGCTGAGATCCGGCCACTGCACTCCAGCCTGGGCGACACAGTGAGACTCCGTCTCCAAAAAAAAAAAAAAAAAAAAAAGTATAAAAATTAGCCGAGTGTGGTAGCGGGCACCTGTAGTCCCAGCTCCTCAGGAGGCTGAGGTGGGAGATCACTTGAGCCTGGAAGGTCGAGGCTGCAGTGAGCTGTGATCATGCCACTGCACTCCAGCTTGGGCAGCAGAGTAAGACCCTGTTTCAAAAAAAAAGAAAACAGTCTGCTTTGTGCAGTGTGTTTTCAGTAATAATCCAACTGCGAAGACTTGGGGAGAGAGAGCCGCTCCCTTAGCGGGTATTTAGCGGGCAGCCGGGGCAGCAGTGGGCATCTGAGAGCTCCTGATGATGCCCAGAGAGGCTTCAGAGAAGGACGCGCGGGTCCCTGGTGCCCGAGATCCCGGCAGTGGAGCACAGCGGAGCCAGCTTTCTGGAGCAGGAAGCACCAAGGGGGGTGTTCAGGCTTTCCCCCCATGTTTCCCCATCCAGGGAAGGGGCTGTGTCCAATAACGCTGGGCGCCACGGGCAGCTCTGAGCATGGCGGTGATTGGAAGCAAGTGTGTGGGACTCGGCTGTCAACCCTGCAGCCGGCTCTCAGGTCAGGGTGCGGGTGCCCTTGGCACACTCAGCACCTAGGGAAGGGGCGGCCTCACCCCACCTCCCTCCCACGGCCACAGGTCCCAGGGGTGCCACCGGCATCGAGCCTGCCTCGCCTCCCTTTGTCCGCACTGTCCCCGCCCCCTCGTGCCGCCTGTGCAGACTCGAGAATGGAGCTCACCGTGGTGTTCGTGCAGGGCCTGTCCAGCCCTTACCCCACGATTTGACCAGTGCCACACCACGGGACCTTGCATGACCTGGGGCCAGCGTCCTCTGGAAAACACCCCTGGAGTGGTGTGTGATGAGGACACGTGCCTTGGAAAGCATCAGGACCTTGTGAGCACGAGGCGGCTGCCAGCCCTCCACGTTCCCGCCGTGCCTCTCCACAGTGTGGGCGTCCACTTGGCCAGCGCCGCCGCGGCAGTGCCCTGCCTCTCGTCGCTGCTGTGCAGCGTGCAAAGCTGTTTGCCTACCCGCGTCCTGCCTTTTCCTCACACCGGCACGGAGGAGCCACGTGTTCAGTGGTCGTTCGGACTTGGTGATTCGCAGACGACGACGCAGGCGTTGAGAAGACACCAAGGATGTTGAATATTGGGGAGGTGAAGCAACTGACTTCTTTTTTTCTTGAGACAGGGTCTCACTTCGTTGCCTTGGCTGGAGTGCAGTGGCGTGATCTCAGCTCACTGCAGCCTTGACCTCCCAAGCTCAGGTGATTCTCCCACCTCAGCCTGCCGAGTAGCTGGGACTGCAGGCGTGCACCATCACACGCAGCTAATTTCTGTATTTTTAGTAGAGACGGGGATTTGTCATGTTGCCCAGGCTGGTTTGAACTGGAGTCAAGCGATCTGTCCACCTTGGCCTCCTAAAGTGATGGGATTACAGGTGTGAGCCGCCGTGCCCGGCCTTGAGGTCCCTCCACAGTCAGGCGGCCGGATCCACACTAACCCCCACCCCACTGTACCCCCGCCCCACCGTGAGGCTTCTCCCCACACGGGCATTGGCCAAGGCTTCGTGGCTGTGGGTGAATGAGGCCAACATGGTGGAAAGTAAGTGGTGCAGAGTCAGAGGCAGTTCCTGGAAGATGCACTTGCTGTTCTCGAAACCCCAAGCCACACCTACTGCTTTAGGAATGGCAGACCTCGGGGTCTCGGTTTTATTGGTCATCCTGAGAAAGCCACTGGAGTAATAGACAGAAATGGAACTTGAAGTTGAAAAGTGTAGATCTGCCAGCCTGGGCAACACGGCCAGACCCCACCTCTACAAAAAATTTAAAAATTAGCCGGGAATGGTGGCATGCGCCTGTGTTCCCAGCTCTGAGGGAGGCTTAAGAGGCAGGATCGCTTGAGCCTGGGTGCTCAAGGCTGCAGTGAACTGAGATTGCACCACGGCACTCCAGCCTGGGTGACAGAGCAAGATTTGTCTCAAAAAGGAAAAAAAAACAAGGACAATGTGGATCTGCATCGTGATTGAGGCTTTTGCCGAAGGGCTTGCATTGGTGACAGATTGCAGCTGCGCTCAGAGTCTTGAGGCCTGCAGTACAGGACACTTCCCAGCAGACGTGTGAGGCCGACAGTGATTTTGTAAACTGGAAGCGTGTTGTTTGGAGCCTTCCTGAGCTGCTAGGGCCTGGTTTGAGTGTGGTCTGGCTGGCACGGGGCCCTGTCAGGCCCACATGGGGACAGTTTCAACATCGTGCTTTCCTCTGGTGCTCCTCCCGGCCCCCCAGGCAGGGCCCGCCTGAGGCTCTGGACTGAGAACTTGGTCCTGGGACGTGAGGGGTTTGGTGGGTGACGGCCTGTGGCTGTCCTCATGAGGAAACTTAGCTGTATGTCCTGCAGCCGTCTCATGCTGTGTGGATAGAAATTATCAGTGTTTCTTAACGTATAAATGATAACTTTTTGAAGACAAGGTTTTTTGTACCAGAGTAACCCAGACTTACCAAGTTGTACTTACGAATGTTGAAAGTGCTGCTTCTGCTGGAGTTGCCTTTTCAACTCCTAACTTCATCTTTTCAAATGTCAGCCATTATCTGAGCATCGCAGAGCCCAGTGTGGTGAGACCTTGACACAAGCCCCTGCGCCTCCCAGGCCGGCTGCGTCCTGTGGTGGCCGGAACTCAGCCTGTGGCTGCCCAGTGGGGTCAGTCAAAGCCAAGTGCAGTGGCTGACCTTTTATACCCATAAACAAAGAAGACAAGCAAGAGTGAGACTGACCCGCGGAGGAGGCACGTGGCTGTGGGGGCGTGGGAGTGGGGGCCGTGGAGCCACAGCGCTGTCTGTGCCTGCAGGCACGCTGCCCCTGGCCTCGCAGGAGTCGGCCGTGGTGGAGGACCTGCTGTACGTGCTGGTGGGCGTGGACGGGAGGTACGTCACAGCTCAGCCCCTGGCTGGGAGGCAGAGCCGGACCTTCCTCGTGGACCCCAACCTGGACCTGTCCATCAGGGAGCTGGTGAACAGGATCCTCCCGGTGGCTGCCAGCTACTCCACCGTGACCAGGTGGGCACCGGGTGCGGTCGCTGGGGGCGTGCCCGGTTGTGGGGGAGGGGTTGGGTCCCGTCCTGATGACCATGGGGACAGTGCCAGACTCAGTTTTGGAGGGTCTGTGAGTCACCGTCCAGGGTCCTGACTCATCTCCTCCTAGGGGCAAAAGTTCCCCTCTGGGATGTGGGGTTCGAATGAGTCATGTGCTTCCTGTTTGGGATGAGACTTAGAATGTCAGACGTTGGATGTGCCTGCAGCTTGCCTTTTTGAGGAAGTCTGACAGCTTTTCTCATAGGTTCATTGAAGAGAAGTCTTCCTTCGAGTACGGGCAGGTGAACCACGCCCTGGCGGCCGCCATGCGCACTCTGGTGAAGGAGCACCTGATCCTGGTGTCACAGCTGGAGCAGCTGCACAGGCAGGGCCTCCTTTCGTTGCAGAAGCTCTGGTTCTACATCCAGCCGGCCATGCGCACCATGGACATCCTGGCCTCCCTCGGTGCGTGCCCGCCCGGGGGGCATGGGGCAGTGGGTGGCAGGTGTCTCAACACAGCACCCGGTGTGAGGAGAGACCGCAGGGGCTGTGGAGCAGCCGCCCAGGGCAGGTGCGTGCGGCCAAAGCCCCTGTTGCTCCATGTGTTATTAACTTGCAAGAGGAAAGCCCTGGAGGCTCTCACTGGTCAGCTTAAATCAGCAGCTACAGCCATACAGTTCATTCGTATCCCAGAGAAGCAGCAGCACGTCCCAGTAAGAAGGCTGGAGAAGCATGTGGGGCCCCAGCAGTGTTGTTGCTAGGCTAGGCGTGCACTTCCTTCTCGGCAGTGAGCCTTTCTTTCTCCCCGCAGCCACCTCGGTGGACAAAGGCGAGTGTCTTGGGGGGTCCACACTGAGCCTGCTCCATGACAGGAGCTTCAGCTACACAGGGGACAGCCAGGCGCAGGAACTCTGCCTGTACCTGACCAAGGCGGCCAGCGCTCCCTACTTTGAGGTTCTGGAGAAGTGGATCTACAGGGGCATCATCCACGACCCGTACAGGTAGGGCTCCCGGGACACGGAGGATGCGTGCCGCCCTGTCCCGTACAGGTAGGGCTCCCCGGGGACACACAGGACGCGTGCCGCCCTGTCCCGTACAGGTAGGGCTCCTGGGACACGGAGGACGCGTGCCGCTCTGTCCCGTACAGGTAGGGCTCCCCGGGGACACACAGGACGCGTGCTGCCCTGTCCCGTACAGGTAGGGCTCCTGGGACACGGAGGACGCGTGCTGCCCTGTCCCGTACAGGTAGGGCTCCCCGGGGACACACAGGACGCGTGCCGCCCTGTCCCGTACAGGTAGGGCTCCTGGGACACGGAGGATGCGTGCCGCCCTGTCCCGTACAGGTAGGGCTCCCCGGGGACACACAGGACGCGTGCCGCCCTGTCCCGTACAGGTAGGGCTCCTGGGACACGGAGGACGCGTGCCGCCCTGTCCCGTACAGGTAGGGCTCCCCGGGGACACACAGGACGCGTGCCGCCCTGTCCCGTACAGGTAGGGCTCCTGGGACACGGAGGACGCGTGCCGCCCTGTCCCGTACAGGTAGGGCTCCCCGGGGACACACAGGACGCGTGCTGCCCTGTCCCGTACAGGTAGGGCTCCTGGGACACGGAGGACGCGTGCTGCCCTGTCCCGTACAGGTAGGGCTCCCCGGGGACACACAGGACGCGTGCCGCCCTGTCCCGTACAGGTAGGGCTCCTGGGACACGGAGGATGCGTGCCGCCCTGTCCCGTACAGGTAGGGCTCCCCGGGGACACACAGGACGCGTGCCGCCCTGTCCCGTACAGGTAGGGCTCCTGGGACACGGAGGATGCGTGCTGCCCTGTCCCGTACAGGTAGGGCTCCCTGGGGACACACAGGACGCGTGCCGCCCTGTCCCGTACAGGTAGGGCTCCTGGGACACGGAGGACGCGTGCCGCCCTGTCCCGTACAGGTAGGGCTCCTGGGACACGGAGGATGCGTGCCGCCCTGTCCCGTACAGGTAGGGCTCCCTGGGGACACACAGGACGCGTGCCGCCCTGTCCCGTACAGGTAGGGCTCCTGGGACACGGAGGATGCATGCTGCCCTCTCCTGTACAGGTAGGGCTCCTGGGACACGGAGGACGCGTGCCGCCCTGTCCCGTACAGGTAGGGCTCCCCGGGGACACACAGGACGCGTGCTGCCCTCTCCTGTACAGGTAGGGCTCCCCGGGGACACACAGGACGCGTGCTGCCCTCTCCAGGGGGCTCTGGCCTTGCTTTGCTTGTGGTCTCAGGAAAGCACACACCAGACAGGTGTCCACTTGCTGCTGCCCATGCGGCCCAGGACAGGAATGGCCCAGCTGCTTATGGCCTTATTCTTTTGTGTGCAGGACATTAAATTGCCTCCAGCTAGGTCCTTCAGCCTCTTTGGTGCATGGATTTCCTGATCTGGTGGGGTCTGTCGGCTTCTCTTCGGCGAGATATATTTAAATGCATAAATATATGTTAGTTCCCAAAGCATTGTATTAATGTCTATCATGTTGACATACCATTGTTGAAATATTTTCAGAAGATGCATGTGTGATGTGGACATATTATGTCTTCCCTAACGGACCAAATACAATGTGGTACAATGGGCACCTTTAAACAAAGCACCTTCGCACCCGAAGCAGATGATGTTTGAGGTTGTTCACATGACAACATGGAGATGTCTGGTTTCTGTCCGTGTTGGCCCCACGCACCCCACACGAGCATCATTTTGTTGCCCGGGTTCATCATGGAAGGAAATGCTAAATTCCAAAAAGAGGCAGGTGCAGATAAAGACAAATCAGTTTCCCACCTAGCTCTGCGGACCCTGCATTCTCCCTGAGCCCAGGTTAAATGCTCCGTTCCAGAGTGAGGTTTGTAGGTTTGTTTGATTTTCTTTTTTTTCTTTTTCTTTTTTTTTTTTGAGACAGTCTCGCTCCGTTGCCAGGCTGGAGTGCGGTGGCGTGATCTCGGCTCACTGCAACCTCCACCTCCCAGGTTCAAGTGATTCCCCTGCCTCAACCTCCCAAGTCACTGGGACTACAGCCGCATACCACCTCGCCCGGCTGCTTTTTTGAATTTTGGTAGAGACGGGGTTTCACTGTGTTGGCCAGGATGGTCTTGATCTCTTGGCTTTGTGATCCACCCACCACAGCCTCCCAAAGTGCTGGGGTTACAGGTGTGAGCCACCGCGCTCGGCCCCTAGGTTTGTTTTAGCCCACAGTTGAGAAATAACTGGTAGGTTAGGCTTGGCCCTTGTGGAACGTTACTTGGAAGTGTGCTGGCCTCCGTTAAGGTCCCTCCACGCTACCGGCCTGGAGAAGTGTGTCGTCTGCCTCACAGGCGCCCTTGCTTTGCCTGTGACCGAAGCACTCCCTGTGGTTTTAGTGAGTTTATGGTCGAGGAGCACGAGCTGCGGAAGGAGAGGATCCAGGAGGATTACAATGACAAGTACTGGGACCAGCGGTACACCATCGTCCAGCAGCAGATCCCTTCCTTCCTGCAGAAGGTGGCGGACAAGATCCTCAGCACAGGTGCAGTGCACACAGCGGGGACCTGGCCCGGGGCCGCAGCACAGCTCTGCCTGGAGAGTCTCCTGCAGCCCAGGCCCTCCCACGGGAGCCTGCGCCTCACCCTGTGGGTGTCCTGAGCCTGGGTGTCTGTGAATGTGGGGCCGAGGTCAGGACCGGCCCATGAGCTGGGCTGCAGCGCTGAGTTAGGCCGTGAGATGGTCTCTGTTGCCAGGTTTCATCAGGTTTCCATCGCCAGGACTTTGTTTTGTCCCTGACCCTAGGAGGCTCTCTCACGGGTGCCTTCCCTATTTCTCATTTCTGATTTCTAAAACTCCATTAGCATGACAGGAAAAACCGTCAAAGACACGCGCCTGCTGGCCAGCAGTGTTTTCAGTCTCTGACCACACAGGTTAGGGCCTGACCTAGACCCAGGGCAGCGGTGCGGGGTTGGACTCGGCACATCGGGGCCGTCACGAAAGGGTTGGGAAGCGGTTAGCCATCTGGTTCTCATAATGCCTTTTCGAAATTATTTCTGTGCCCTTGGTTAGAAAATTCCAGATGTGCAGAGCCACAGCAAAGCCCTGACGCCACCCGCTCAGTCTGTAGCAGCTGACCATGATTTACCAGGAGGGAGCAAGGGTGTGGAGCCGCCTCATGCAGCCCAGTTTCCAGTCCACTGCCTCCTGTGTAGACGAAGACAGCTAGGGCCTGAGATCGACCATGTGGAGAATAAAACTTTTAATTTCTATCCGTTTTCAGGAAAATATCTAAATGTGGTCCGAGAGTGTGGCCATGACGTCACCTGCCCGGTGGCTAAAGAGATCATCTACACGTTAAAAGAGCGGGCGTACGTGGAGCAGATCGAGAAGGCATTTAACTATGCCAGCAAGGTGCTGCTGGACTTCCTGATGGAGGAGAAGGAACTGGTGGCACACCTCAGGTGATTCCCTGCTCTGTCCCTGTGCGGGCGCTCGCCTCCCTCAAACCGGAGCCTGTGGGACGTGGGGCTGAGATCGCTGGGTTTCTTCTGGCAGCTCTGCCTTGTCTTTTTGAAAGTGGGCACTGCCAGATGGTCTCTAGCTCAAGGACCTGGCACGCACAGTCGGTGGTGTAGGCCCCAGGTCACCTTGTCCAGGGGCCCCAGCTCCCTTCCTTGCCCAGGGCCCACCAGCCCCTTCTCGGCTCTTCCTGCCACAGCCTACATGGTGGTCGCACAGCCCCTGCCCGAGAGCCCAGCGCTTAGCCCGTTGTGGTGTGTTTTAGCATGATGGCTGTGGCAGGCACCTGCGGGTGGGACATGCTCACTCTGCTCCCTGGCTGTGGCAGGCACCTGCGGGTGGGATGTGCTCACGCCTGCTCCCTGGCTGTGGCGGGCACCTGCGGGTGGGACGTGCTCACTCTGCTCCCTGGCTGTGGCGGGCACCTGCGGGTGGGACGTGCTCACGCCTGCTCCCTGGCGCAGGTCCATCAAGCGCTACTTCCTCATGGACCAGGGCGACTTCTTCGTGCACTTCATGGACCTGGCGGAGGAGGAGCTCCGGAAGCCGGTGGAGGACATCACGCCCCCCCGCCTGGAGGCGCTGCTGGAGCTGGCCCTGCGCATGAGCACGGCCAACACTGACCCCTACAAGGACGACCTCAAGGTGGGCGGGGGCGCCGGGGGCTGCCACCTCAGGCAGGGGCCTCGGAGGGGCTGGGAGGAGAGCGCAGCAGAGGCCAGCCCTGTCCCCCACTCCCCGCCCGGGTGGGGCAGCCGCGGGGTCTGTTTCCTTCACTCTCGGCTATGGGGGCTGCTTGCCGGGATCGGGGGTCTTCGCACCTGTGCTCACGAGGGGCGCAGGTCTCGGGTTTTCCCACAGTGCCCTTGTCAGCCTGGGTGTCAGGTTGTGCTGGCCTTGTGGAATGAGTGTGGACCTGTCCCTCCACCTGCTTTTTGAAAGGGTTTCAGGAGTGGTGTTCTTTTTGTTTTTGTCTTTCTGTTGTTGTTGTTTTTTGTTTTTTTTTTTGAGACAGAGTTTCGCTCTTGTCACCCAGGCTGGAGTGCAGTGGCGCGATCTCAGCTCACTGTAACCTCCGCCTCCCGGGTTCAAGCGATGCTCCTGCCTCAGCCCCACGAGTAGCTGGGATTACAGGTGTGCACCACCATGCCCGGCTAGTTTTTGTATTTTTAGTAGAGAAGGGGTTTCGGCCGGGGGTGGTGGCTCACGCCTGTAATCCCAGCACTTTGGGAGGCCGAGACCAGCGGATCACAAGGTCAGGAGATTGACACCATCCTGGCTAACACGGTGAATGGCGTGAACCCGGGGGACAGAGCTTGCAGTGAGCTGAGATCGCGCCACTGCACTCCAGCCTGGGCGACAGAGTGAGACTCCGTCTCAAAAAAAAAAGGGGGGGTTTCACCATGTTTCCCAGGCTGGTCTTGAACTCCTGACCTCAGGTGATCCACTCACTTTGGCCTCCCAAAGTGCTGGGATTACAGGCGTCAGCCACCATGCCTAGCCGTTTGTTTTTTGGTTTTTTTTTTCTGTTTGTTAATTTTTGTTTTTGATAGAGACGGGGGTCTCACTATGTTGCCCAGGCTGGTTGAACCCCTGGGCTCAAGCGATCGTTCCACCTTTGCCTCCCCAGGAGTGTGTGGATTCTTGGATGTTTGACAGGGTTTGCCTGGGAGCCCTTGGGCCCTGGCCTTGTCTTTGTTGGAGGCTTTTGAGGCGGACTTGGCCCCTTGCTGGCCACAGGTCTGCTCAGTCCCTTTCCTCTTGGTCAGCTGTCCGTCTTGCATCTCGTCTGGTGCACAGTTCATGGAATTCTAGTATCAGCTTTTTATTTCTGTGAGGCTGGTAGTTATATCCCTTCTTTTTCTGATTTTAGTAATTTGAATGTTCTTTCATCTTTTAGCTGATGTAGCTGGGAATTTGTCGATTTCATTGAGCTTTTCAAAGAACCAACTCTTGGGTTTTTTGACTGTTTTTCTGTTTTCTCTGTTCTGTCATCTTTGTTACTCTTTCTATCTGCTGCTTAGGGGCTTAGTGTGGTCTTTTTTCTAGTTTCTTAATTTGCAAAGTTAGTTTACAGTTGTAAACATCCCTCTGCGCGCGGCCTTCGCTGATCCCCCAGCGCTGTCATTTCTGTTTGGCTGGAGGTGTTCCTGATTCCCTCTGATTTCTTGTTGGAGCCGTGGGTGGTTTATGTTTAACTTTCACATTTGTGAATTTTCTGGTTTTCCTTCTGTTACTTGTTTCTAACTTTATCTCTTTGTGGTTAGAGAACAGACTGTGTGGTTTCAGTTTTGTGAAATGTATTGATTTGTGTAGTGGCCCCACATCTATCCTGGAGAGTGTTCCGTGTGCACGGGAGAACGCGCCCTCGGTTCCGTGCGCGCGGGAGGAGGAGGCGCCCTGGGTTCCGCGCGCGCGGGAGGAGGAGGCGCCCTTGGTTCCGTGCGCGCGGGAGGAGGACATGCCTTCGGCCTCTGTTGGGTGGTCTGCAGTTGGGGTCCTGAGGCCCTGTCTTACCTCACTGATCTTCTGTTGGGCGGTTCTCTCCATGATTAGAAGTAGGGCACCGAGTCTCCCTGTCACTGAAGAGCTGTTTTTCTCCTTGTCGTTCTGTCTATTCTTGCTTCAGATATTTTGGGGTCTCTTGTTAGGAGCAGGAATGTTAATTGTTGGGTCAAACTATATGGCCCTTGTACAACTAGGCTGACCTTGCTGGACTTCAGTCCCAGGACGCTGGGCCACACAGCTGGGGGCTGCTGTCTGCACACCTGCGAAAGCCCCCGTCTCGTCTGCTCCATGGAGAAGTGACATCAGGGGTTCATTTCTGCGTTCCTGACGGTCGGCGATTTCGTCTGTTTCTTCTTGCTTTATTCTCTACCCTTCATTTTCTGTCCTGTCGTTGTGTGATGGTTTTGTAGGAACTCTGTCAGGTAGTTGGAACTTAGTAAGTACTTGAATGATTAACGTGAGGACAGTATTACTTGTCCATAATAACTAGTATATCCCTCATCAAATATGCTTTATTTTTCAACCTGGGCCTGGTGCTTATCATGTACTAAGGTTTCCGTCCTAAGGAATCACCTTTCTTTCACCATCCCAAGCGTTTTTCCCTTACACCATCCACAGCAGCAGTGGGTATTTACAAAGTACTTCATCTGAATTTCTCTTGTTTTGTTTTGATAGGAAGTGGTTCAGTTTTGAATTTGATTTATCAGTAGACGTTTGGGTTTTCGAAAAGCCTCTGAGGTTTAGAATTGGAATGTAGGGAACCTTATGTCAGCACTGGGTCTGTGAGTGTGGATGGTGTCGGGATGGGACTTCGCGTTTTTTCCTTAAAACAGGATGCTTTGTTTCATTTCCTTCCCTCCAAGATCGACCTGATGCCCCATGACCTCATCACTCAGCTCTTGCGTGTTCTGGCCATCGAGACCAAGCAGGAGAAGGCGATGGCCCACGCCGACCCCACAGAGCTGACGCTGAGCGGCCTGGAGGCCTTCTCTTTCGACTACATCGTCAAGTGGCCCCTTTCACTCATCATCAACAGGTGCGGGTCGGCCACTCAGGCATTCGCTAGGTCTTCACTCAGGTTTGGCAGAAGCGAGAACTGTGCCACCCAGTGGCCACCTCGTCCCACAGAGGACCCAAGGCGGCTGTCCCCGGCCTTCAGTGTCCGGGGGATTCATGGGTTGTCCGGGGGCCACCGTGCAGACTGTGGAGCACAGACGCCATGTGCACGACGCCACCTGTCACGGAGGCCCGCCTGAGGTGCCACTGCCTCTCTTGCAGGAAGGCCCTCACTCGCTACCAGATGCTCTTCAGGCACATGTTCTACTGCAAGCACGTGGAGCGGCAGCTCTGCAGCGTCTGGATCAGCAACAAAACCGCCAAGCAGCACTCTCTGCACTCCGCCCAGTGGTGCGTTCCTCCTCTGTCCCCCGTGTGCCCTCCTGGTAGACTGCTCTGCTTTCTAGGCTTCTGGAAACGTCATCTGGAAGCGCACGTTTGTAGCTTTAGATCCATAATGCTTCATTTTCCTGTCTTGGGGCTGCGCGGCGCTGCCGTCCACCCCTCAGGGAATGCTGGCTCTGTCCCTCAGCCCTCTCTGGAGCCTTGTGGTGACTGCATGGGCATGGAGACCACCCAGGTCAGTGTGCAGGACATAAGCTCCTCCCGAGAGCAGGCAGCCACATCTTGCTGGAACCAGAGGTGCTTTGCTGCTGGTCTGTGGCTCTAGGGTGTTGGAAGAAGGGGTCAATGGCAGAGCTGCTTAAGAATTTGTCCAGTCGGGTGCAGTGGCTCCTGCCTGTAATCTCAGCACTTTGGGAAGCTGAGGTGGGAGGATTGCTTGGGCCCACGAGTTTGAGACCAGCCTGGACAATGTAATGAGAGCTCATCTCTTAAAAAAAAAAAAAAAAAAAAGGAAAATTGTTTTAATGAGCTGGGAATGCCTGTAGTTCCGGCGACTCAGGAGGCTAAGGTGGGAGGATTGCTTGAGCCCAGGAAGTCAAGGCTGCAGTGAGCCAAGATCCAGCCACTGCACTGCAGCCTGGGCGACAGCAAGACCCTGTCTTTCAAAAAAAAAAAATTAGATGAAAAAGACGTCATCTCAGTCATGAAGCACAAATGTGCATCTGCTGTGTGGCACCTTCCTGGTGTGGGCTCCTGGGGCTCCAAGGAGTCTGTCCACCAAGGAGCCTGCATCCCAGTCTCCACTGTCCAGCTGGCTGGGGGTGTCCCTGTGGGGCACAGGTTGGTAGACAGTGACAGCTTGTGCTGGGCAGACACAGGAGCAGCGGCCATGTCTGATGGACTGGGAGGGGCACCTGTTTTTTTTTTTTTTTTTGAGACGGAGTCTCGCTCTGTCGCGCAAGCGGGAGTGCAGTGGCCGGATCTCAGCTCACTGCAAGCTCCGCCTCCCGGGTTTACGCCATTCTCCTGCCTCAGCCTCCCGAGTAGCTGGGACTACAGGCGCCCGCCACCTCGCCCGGCTAGTTTTTTGTACTTTTTAGTAGAGATGGGGTTTCACCGTGTTAGCCAGGATGGTCTCGATCTCCTGACCTTGTGATCCACCCGTCTCGGCCTCCCAAAGTGCTGGGATTACAGGCTTGAGCCACCGCACCCGGCCAGGGGCACCTGTTTTGCAGAGGAAACAGCCACGTCCACTGGGTGCCGTCAGGGCCACGTCCTCCATGGCTGTCCTCCGTCCTCCGTGTCACTCAGGTTTGCCGGGGCTTTCACTTTGCGGCAGCGAATGCTCAACTTCGTCCAGAATATTCAGTACTACATGATGTTCGAAGTGATGGAACCGACCTGGCATATCCTGGAGAAAAACCTGAAATCTGTGAGTTTTAGCTCCATAGAGCGTAACAATTGAAAGCCAGTTTCCTTTTACATAATTAATGTGAGGGAGACAGGGAGGGCAGACGCAGGGGGAGGGGAGAGGCAGGGGTTCCCCCCGGGGCGGAGCTGTCCCAGCATTGCTGGCCACACAGGGGACCCCTTGCTGCCTGCCATCATCTGGGGACTCTGAGCCGTCATTGCCCCTAGGGTCATCCCTTCCACACGGCGCATCTGAGGCTGAGGGGCCTGAAGGCAGAATCTGTTGTTGCCAAATTCTAAAAGCAGCCGCAGCCTCCCTTCCTGTCTTCTGCCTTAAGAACTGAAACCCCTTCGGGGCGTGCCCATCATTTTTTTAGTGGTATTTGGAAGTTTTCCCCTAAAAGCCCAAGGCCCATTTAAGAGGTGGAAATGCGTGAACAGGAATGCGCAAAGCCCAAACTGAGCACGTGCGCACACGAAGCCCGTCTGTCGGCCACGTCTTTCTGAGAAGGGGCTTGGTCTGTTCCCCAAAGGCCTCCAACATCGATGACGTCCTTGGCCACCACACGGGCTTCCTGGACACCTGCCTGAAGGACTGCATGCTCACCAACCCCGAGCTGCTGAAGGTCTTTTCCAAGCTCATGTCTGTGTGCGTCATGTTCACCAACTGCATGCAGGTGCGTGGGCGCGGGCGGCACCGTTGGGTGGGCAGACCGTATCCCGACCGCGGCCGCACGCAGCCTGCTCACCTTTTCCTGCCCTTGTGTGGGTGGAGGAGCCGCTGGGATCTGAGTGTTTCCAGAACTCCCAGTCTTCCTGGCCGGGTGGTTCCCTCCTGGAGCCCCTGCCCTGGCAGCGTGAGCAGGGCTGTGTTCCTTCGAACCATCCCTCAGCCTCCGTGGTGCTGGTCTCTGTCTGGGGCCTTTGTTCATGGCCCTTGTGCGCTCTTTTCCTCAGCACTTGAGTTATTTGGTTCCGTTAAGGACCTGTGGGCACTAGTCACAAGCAGCTGCCCAGTGGCGATGGCGCAGAACCTGAGCATCTAGCGGCAGAAGGGGCACCTGGGGCCACGCTAGGGCTCCAGGGGTCTGGGGATCAGGCTCTCCAGGCAGTGCCATGGGGAGGGTCCGGAGGAGGGCACGGGCGCTTTCAGCTATTGCTGACATGTGAGAGCCATCTCAGGGTCCCAAATAGGGAAACACAAAAAACACTGCTCTTAGGAAAATTAGTTGGTCTCTGTGAAGGCAGACCTGGGAATTCTGTTGGCACAGCTGAAGTCATTTCCCCTGCAGCCTCAGGGATGCTCGTGCGTTCCTGCAGCCGCGGGGATGCTCGTGCGTTCCTGCAGCCGCGGGGATGCTCGTGCGTTCCTGCAGCCGCAGGCTACAACAGAGATGCGGCGGGTGATGTACCTGCAGGAGTTGTTTTTTCTGTAAAGCGTCGTGGATGTAACTAACAGAAGCATTTCCTTGCGACTCTCCACCCACTAGAAATTTACACAGAGCATGAAATTGGACAGCGAGCTGGGCGGGCAGATGCTGGAGCAAGGCGCCGTCCCGGGGCTGCCCACAGGGGCCGAGGAGCGGGCCCGGAAGGAGCTCACCAGGAAGGTGCGTGGCCTCCAGGGTTGGCCAGAGAGAGACGCTTCCTCCCGCCTGGGGCAGCGGCCTGAGCATCCTGACACAGGGAGAACAAACCTCCCCCGCTTTTTTTTCCGTCTCCCCTCGGATTGAAGAAAAGACTTAAAAGTTGCTTCTAAGCACAAGCACAAGAGCCTCTCACAACCTTCTCAGCTCGCTGGTTCCCACCTCAGCCAGTCGGACTCGAGGGCGCCCCCACAGATCTTCAGAGCAAGCACTGTGCAGGGCACCCTGGTGAGGACAGGGGCCACAGCCGCTGTCCCTGCTGAGCGCCGGTCCTGAGTCAGAACCATCAGGCTCTCAGCAGGCACGGACAGGCCGCATGTCCTCGGAGGCATGGCCCTGCAGCACCAGCTCTGGAGTGGCATGAGGGGGTGGGTAGTCCCGTGTTCACACGCTGGAGTGGAGCTGCAGAGAGGAGTTGGGTTTGGGGGCCTGTGGGGGCCGGAAGTGAGGGACACTGAGAGGCGCCCCGACCTCCTTGCTGAGAAGCTGCTGGGAAAGCTGGTGCTTTGCTTGTAGATCTGACCCCAAAGGAGAGCTCGAGGTACAGTCTTGTGGGGTCTGATCCTTGACCACCTCATCCCATGAGGCCTGGAGTGTTTCTCTGAGTGCTGGGTTTTCAGGAACGTTTTTTGACGTCCTTTTTACCTTGAATCCCATGAAAACATCGTGGAACTCATGTTTTCTATTCAAGAAAAGAGGAAGGGAAAGGACATCGGCCTGCTGGGAACAGCGTGGAGCCAGGAAGGCCCGTGGTGGGGGTAGGCATGGCTCACGTGCCCCGGCTTTCTTTCCAGCACCTGGCCGAGCACGCGGACGCTGCGCAGCTGGTGTCTGGCTTCGAGGCCACCATCAACAAGTTTGACAAGAACTTCTCAGCCCACCTGCTGGACCTCCTGGCTCGGCTAAGCATCTACAGCACCAGTGACTGTGAGCACGGCATGGCCAGCGTCATCTCCAGGTGGGTGGCCGCCTGCCCCGGCCCAGCGCCGCCCCCAGCCCAGCCCAGTGCCCGCCCCGGCCCAGCGCCTCCCCCCGCCCAGCCCAGTGCCTGCCCCTGCCCAGAGCCTGCTCCAGTCCAGCGCCTGCCGGCCCAGCGCCTCCCCCACCCCAACACTTGCCCCAGCCCAGCGCCTGCCCCAGCTCAGCACGTGTCCCTGCATCCAGGCCCCATCTCCCCTGCACCCTCCCCTGGTCCACCTGGTGGAGCCTCCTTCAGAAGGTGGGGCAGGTCTGTGTCCTGGTGCTAGTGCTGGTCATGTGCCACTCCCTGAAGTCAGGCTAGCCCGGCTCTCCCTGGGGTGTGACATTCTGTGCAGCTGGGCTGCCCCGTTGGCACCCTGCGGCTGTGTGTGTCCTGTGGGGCTGGTCAGGCCTGGGTCAGCTTCCCTCATGCTGCACTGAACGCCTAGCCTGGGGAAAGGTGCCCAGCCCTCGGGGGCAGGGAGGGGAAAGGTGGCCAAGCTGCCGGCCTGGAAGAGGTGCTGACCGGGAGTTGGGGGTGCTGTCCTTGGGGGTGCTGTCCTTGGGTGGGGGCTGTCCTTGGGAAAGTGCCTATTTGTGCCTATTGTACCACACTGTGCCCTGTACCCCCAACAAACGTCCTGATTTCCTGAGCAGGGGTTTCTGAGGCCACCCTGCATTGAGAACTACTGCTTGGTTCTCCAAGCCCCTGACACCTCAGGCCCCATTGCCGGGCCCTGCTGAGGTGACGGGAGCCCCAACTTTCTGGGGCCAGGAGAGAAGAAACCTGTGTTTGTGCCTTTGACCAGGACTGCACAGGACTGAAGACCCTTCTGTGGAAACATTAGTTAGGTGTCTCACCCTCACCCCTGCAGGGCCTCCTATGGTCTCTGTAGCTGAGCACTTCCCCATGGTAGGAGCAGGGCTGCCCAGCATGCACCCACAGAAGGGGTGCGCGCCCCAGCTCCACTGTCCTCCCTCACAGGCTTGACTTCAACGGCTTCTACACGGAGCGCCTGGAGCGCCTGTCTGCAGAGAGGAGCCAGAAGGCTGCTCCCCAAGTGCCTGTCCCGCGAGGGCCCCCGGCTCCTGCACCCAGGGTCGCAGTCACCGCACAGTGAGCATTGGCTGCAACAGGAAGGAAGGGTGTGGGGTCAGCAGCAACTGGTGCAAATGGGTCCAGAATTTTCAAATCAAAATGCTCTGTGTTCTCTGTCTTTGCAGTTTAAATATAAAGCAGGCATGATTGACTTACCTCATTTTGTTTGTCAAGGCGCTGGGTTTCATTTTATAGAAGCTGCCCAGACAGGGTGGGTGTCTCCCTGGATTTGCTAGTCTGTTTGCTTTTTAAAATTACACTATCACCTTTTTGGGTGTTTTTGACCTCAAAGTGGAAATACATGGTGTTTAAGCAAGAAGCAAGCAAAGATGCATGCGGGGTGAGATCCAGGCCTGGTGTCCACATCCTTCCAGGTGAGCTGGGGCCAGGCTCCCTGAGGTCGGTCGGAACCGGGAAGAGTCTCTGAAAATGGCCAGGGAATCCCCGAAATCCGCCAGGCGTTGGGTTTGCTTCAGTCCCAGAGGCAGCCCCGTTCCTTCTCCTGAGGACTCACCCACCTGCATGCCCCTCCTCCTGCTGATGCTCCAACTGGTCTGGAGCAGGAGGCCACGGCAGGGCCCTCAGGCACCTGGGAGCCCACACCTCCCCCTCCGTGGGACGTACCCACTGAAGAGTGGCCACGGGGCAGGCTCTGCTCCTGGCTGGCACCCCTGCCCCACCCTATCCGGTGCCGCCTTGTCACGTAGAAGTTACTCAGCAGATTGACACCCTACCCAGTCCCCCTCGGGCAATCGTCTGCCCTCTGTCTTCCCACCTTCTCCAGGGCTACAGTGGGCAGCACAGCCATCCCCGGTGTGACAGGGCCCTGGGAGCCTCAGGGCTGCCCTGGCCAGGTTGGTCTGCTCTGGCTATGTTCTGGCCAGGCTGCCCCTTCCTGCCGACCTGCATGTGTGTTGTCACCGTTCAGCTCTCAGCACCTCGGCCCCCTTGGGCAGCGAGGAAGGGCCCTGGAGGCGAGGTTGGGAGGAACGATAGCTGGAACAGTTTCCTGTGGGGAACAAGGGTGTGGGCAGCTCTCGCCCGGGGCTGCCTCACTGAGAACACCACAGAACGGGGGTGTGGGGGTGTCCAACTCTCGAGCCACAAACTGCTTCCTCTCGTCTGCAGCCTGTGCAGGTCTGGCCTGTGAGTAAACACATTTGTCAGCAACCCGAGTTGTCACAGTCTTAGTGTTGGGCAAATGCTGGGCCCGTGAGCAGAGGATCCTGCTAGCTTTCCTGCCTGGCCGCAAGGCCCAGAAACCCCTGGTCTTGTCTCCTGGGCTCTGGGAAACCCTGGGCCTTGAGAAGTGGGGTTTGCAGGTGGTGACAGGAGGAGAGGAGGGAAACCTCCAGGGCTGTGGAGTCCAGGCTCCCAGACCCCCCGGCGCCTGCTGGAGATGAGTGAGCTATGTTCTGTGGGATTGGGTGGGACTTCCTCAGCGTGGGAGGAGCCCATTCTGGCCCGAGCTGTGTTTTTAAGAATAAATCCCTGGGAGCTCAGCATCGGCAGGGGCCTTGCTGTGCCTGCGATGTGGCCAGCGTGCCGCCTTTGCACTTTTGCTGTTGAGTGACTTGCACCACGGGGTCAGGGAAGGGCAGTGTAATTGCTGGCTAGGCATCGTTCTGTAATACAGGGTCGCCTGCATGAGCTCAGGCACAGGCCAGCATCCCCAGCCCTACCTGGGAGCCTCATGACATTCTCGGCAGCCTGGGGGGCCTTGTCCTGTGCCACACAGGCAAGCGGGGACACCCCCAGGCAGCAGAAGTCACCTGCAGCCCAGCGTCAGCCGCTGCTTTCTTGCTTTTCATGCCATTCACACTGGGGTAAGAATGGCTTCGAGACAAAATGTGACAGCATCACTCAGGCCAGCTTAGATCCTCAGGGTTCCCTGTCTTCCCAGGATAACGTCCAAGGCCCCGGCCTCTTGCCACTGCCCCTTGACCTCTGTCCTCTGCCCTAGGCCCGTGCAGGTCCCTGACTCGCCCTGCCCTGGGGCCCTCTCTCCAGGCAGGACTCCCAGCCCCTTGCTGGCCCTGCCCTGCCTCTCCCCAGGGAGGCCCTGAGGCCCTCCCCCAATATGTTCGGTCAAGCAGTGTCCCGTGTGGTCGGCCGAGCTGCCGTTCCTGCCACTACCACTGTTCCCACCCAAGGAGGGAGGCCTGGCTGTGAAAGTCCCAGGGAGGGGTCCGGGGTGGACTGTCTGGGGAGCCATGGTGTCGGCCTGAACCTGCACTCGGCCTGAAGCTGAGCCCACCACGGGGAATGTGGCTACCAAGGGCAAGCACGCTTGGCCGCAGGCCTGGAGAAGCTGGAGCCAGACCACGGTGGGCTGCTGCAGGCTTTGGTCCATGTCGACCAGCGTCAGCTGCTGTCTGGGGATCTTAGGCTGGGGACGGCCCCTGCACCTGACATCACCTGGGCTGGGACCCCCACCTGGGGCTCCCCTTCTGCACTTGGACACCTGGGGGCCCATCGGGTCCACGCCTGTCCCACTCCAGCCTGTGCCTGTCCCACTCCAGTGAGGCCTCAGCCTGGTGGAGGGGGTGCAGGCTTGCGGGGAGCAGAGCTTCCCACAGGGCTGACCCTATGCACACAAAGCCATGACTGCCCCTGCCTGGGGCTTTCTGTTCCCCAGGAAGTCGGAGCCCCCCTCTCCTGAAACCGCCAGGCCCTCACAAGTCCCTTCCCCTCCAGGATCTGTCTGGCACCACCTCCTTCCCGCCGCCGAGTCCGCCTCTCAGGCCGCCTCTCGGGGTGCTGGCCGGACTTGGGACAGGCTGTGCCTCAGTTTCCTCACCTGTGCAAGGGAGGATGTTGGATTGTTGGGGGAGGAGGTTGGATTGTTGGGGGAGGGGGAAGCGGACCCCGCCCCCAGGTGCCGCCCGCCCCGCCCCTCCCGCCGGCCGAGGGGCCCATTGGCTGCGGGGCGCCGGGGCGGGGCGCGGCGCGCGGAAAGGAGCCTCGGGCCGGGAGCGCAGGAACCAGACCGAGTCCCACGGGGCTGTCACCTCCGCCTCCGCGCCCCGACCCGGCCATGCGCGACCTCGGGCTCTGGCTGCTGTGCGCGATGGCGCTGCCTGGTGAGTGGCTCCAGGAAGCCGTCCCGGGCGCGGCAGCGGGGCAGGGTGGTTCTTCCCGCAGGAGGCGACGCGGGCCCCGAACCCCTGGTCTGCTCGCACCAGGCACCCTGCCCCGCTTCGGGCTGGTTCCTGGGAGCCAGGCGTCGGGTGCACAGTGGTCTCTGGGTGGATACACCTGGGCCGGGGAGGCCGGGGAGGCCGGAGAGAACCTTCAAAGGTGAACTGTGAGAGGGAAGCCCCGCCTCTGAGCTTGTTAGTGGGGTCGGGGCCAGGCCAGGCAGGACGGCTTCACCTGCTGCGGGAGGCGCCCTGGGTTCCTGGGATTCGCCTGTGGGGCTGCCCACCCCCACTATTTGGCCAGGGAGGGAAGGGAGGGCAGAGGAGCTGGGGCCTGGAGGGCAAGGGTGTGGGCCTGAGGGGACCCGTCTCCTGCCTGGGGGAGGACCGGGGGCTGCTGACCCTGGATCCCGCCCCTGCTTCTGGAGTGACTTGGGCTGGGGTGTGTGAGGGAGCTTCAGGCTGGAGGCCGGGATGCTTTTCCGCCAGTTTCCTGGGCAGATGGGGCCGGCTGCTCCCTCCCCTGCTGCCTCTGCAGGTTAGAATGCCGTCATGGAGACACGTCATGGAGACACGTCCATTAGGGTCCTGGGGTTGGTGGTCTCCGAAACTCTGCCCATTGCATGCTGGGTCCCTGCCCTCTGCTCTTGGAAACCAGGGAGTTTCCAGTACTTGGGAGGTGAACAGCCTCCGGGAGGCCCTTCCTGCTCCCCAGTTAGGGACAACCAGATGATCAGATGAATGGAGGAGGAGATGGAAACGGTCGGCCGCTGGGGGCCTCCTCCCATCTGAGACAGCCTGGAGGCCTGTGGTGTCGCTGGCACCCGCAGGGTCTCCGAGCACCGTGTGTGGGTGCTGCAGGACACAGGCCCACCGGCCCTGCCTGGGGGACTCCTGGGGTCTTTTAGGCACAGAACCCTCACTTGAGTCTTTGTTTCTGAGCTATCTGGCAATTTCCCCAGGGGAGGGTCAAGACCAGGAAGGGGCAGAATCTGAGGGCCCAGGACTCTGGGAAGGAAACCCCTTTCCCCCCAACCCGCTTGCTGCTGACACTCCCTCCCGCAGCGATCGTCCCCAGCCGGCCCTGGGCCCGCGTGGAGCGGTATGAGGTGGTGCTGCCACGGCGTCTGCCAGGACCCCGAGTCCGCCGAGCTCTGCCCTCCCACGTGGTGAGTCTAAGCTGGTCTGGGGGGTTCCTGACTGGCCCCTGAGCCCGTTTCTATGAAAGGAGCTTTAGCCTACGGGAAGTGGTGAGACCAGGTGGACATCTGGGGCCACCCTGTTCAGCTCCAGTCGCCTGGGGCCCATCTCCATTCCTCCCTCCAGCGCTGCCTGGGGGCTCAGGGCCTCACGGTTCCTTCAGGAACTCTATGCGCCCCCAGAAGGGAGCAGCGGTAGGTTGTGCTGGCCCCGGGCCCCTCCCCAGTTTCACTTGGCAAGGCTGATAAGCCAAATTCCTCTTTGAGAAGTGACGCTGGCTCACCGCAGAGTTGACACACCTTCCTGTGTGTGTGTGGGACCTGGCAGGGGTTCCCCGGGGCTAGGAACTGAGAGTGGCCCCCCTCCCCCACCGGGGCTGCCCAAGGGTGATTCCTGAAACCTGGATGGGTGGGTGTGCACACGTGTGCACTGCATGCACGCGTGTGCGTGTTTCCAGGGAGGGTGGCCCCGGCCCCAGCCCTGTCCTTCCTTCAGCATCCTGGGAACCTACCACCGACCTGCCCACTGCTCTGGGCTCTCATCACAGCTAAGGCTGTCCCAGGGCTCAGCAGGCCGCGTCCCAGCCTCCATATGGGGGCTGAAGATGCAGTAGTTGAGGAGGAGGCTCTGCAGGCACCACCAGGTCCGGCAGCTGCTGGGAGGGACGGGGCCTGGAGGCAGACAGCTGCCGCTGGAGGGGCCTGTGTGTGCCATCCCCACCGCCCACCTCCTTTGCTGCCTGGCTGAGGCTGTCTCTCCCCCACCTTGTGCTTTCTTGGGGAAGGGGCATTGTTGTTACCCATGTGTGGTCAGATGGGGAAACTGAGGCCTGGGAGGACCGAGGAGCACTGTGTCCTTCCTGTCCACCCAAGTGCTGGGCTCTGCCGGTCCCCTCCAGCACAGCCCCACCCCCACCCCCCACCTTCCACCCTCTACCCTGCCTGAGGCTGTGGACCCTCAAGGACGGAGCTTTGGCCTGGGGCTGGAGGCCGGCACCCCTTCCCCACCAGCTGAGCTTCTCTGGCCCCCAGGATTGAGGTGGGCCCAGCCCAGGCAGGCTGCTCACCCGGGACCCTTCCCTCCTCGCTCAGGGCCTGTACCCAGAGAGGGTGAGCTATGTCCTTGGGGCCACAGGGCACAACTTCACTCTGCACCTTCGGAAGAACAGGTGAGTGGGTCTCAGGTCACCCCCCTGCCTGGGCCTGGCTCCAGCACACTGGTGTCCTCGGCGTCCAGCCTCTGGGCCGGCCTCTGTACCGAGGGGCCCGAGGCAGCCACAGCACATCTTTTTCAGGGACCTGCTGGGCTCCGGCTACACGGAGACCTACACGGCTGCCAATGGGTCCGAGGTGACGGAGCAGCCGCGTGGGCAGGTGTGGGTCGGTCGAAGCAGCTGGGCGGGCAGAGATGGGTTGGGCGGCCCTCCCCGAGCCTGTGGGGCTGTGGGGGCTCAGCCTGTGGACCCCTCTCCTGCTTCCCCTGCAGGACCACTGCTTCTACCAGGGCCATGTGGAGGGGCACCCGGACTCAGCCGCCAGCCTCAGCACCTGTGCCGGCCTCAGGTGGGTGCAGCGGACGAACACCAGGGCTCCCGCGGGTGGAGAAGAAGGCCTAAGCCTGGGGCGGGGGGGGGGGAAGGGAGGCGGGGAGGTGCCTCCTCCTCACACTCAGGCCTTTGCTGTCGCACAGAGGGGTCTGCTCGGGGCACCCTGCCAAGCCCAAGAGGCTCACCCTCCTGTACCCTGGGGCCTGAAGTCACCTGTCGGGGGCTACGGGTGGCAGGGTAGGGGGAGCCGTGGGCAACAAACTAGAGCCTCTGGTCCTTCGGGGCAGGACCAGGCCACTCTGAAGCCCACGGCACACCCGGCTCCCGCTCCCCTCAGGGGTTTCTTCCAGGTGGGCTCAGACCTGCACCTGATCGAGCCCCTGGATGAAGGTGGAGAGGGTGGGCGGCACGCCGTGTACCAGGCTGAGCACCTCCTGCAGACAGCTGGGACCTGCGGGGTCAGTGACGACAGCCTGGGCAGCCTCCTGGGGCCCCGGACGGCAGCCGTCTTCAGGCCTCAGCCCGGGGTGAGCACCGTTATCTCCCGTGTTTGGCTGGTCCTGCCAGTGTCTGCTTGCCTGACCTGTGAGTCTCCCTGGCTCCCCATGCACTGGGTGCTGCCCACCGTCTGCAGCCTGCAGCAGGCCTGGCCACACTCCCTCAGCACTGGGCAGGGGCTGGACAGTGGCCCCAGGTCCCTGAGGGAGGGTCCAGGCCCTGGGGCTGGGAAGGCTGACTGGCTTCTTGTGGCTGTTCCCAAGGGCTCTCTGCCGTCCCGAGAGACGCGCTATGTGGAGCTCTATGTGGTCGCGGACAATGCAGAGGTGCGCTGGGGGCGGGGAAGATGGGAGAGCGGCCGGCGGAGGGTGGATGGGGGGTGTGTGGGCTCCAACCTGAGGGTCTCGTGTCCCCAGTTCCAGATGCTGGGGAGCGAAGCAGCCGTGCGCCATCGGGTGCTGGAGGTGGTGAACCACGTGGACAAGGTGGGCAGCAGTCCTGGCTGCAGAGGTGCTGACTGCAGAGGTGCCGGCTGCAGAGGTGCCGGCTGCAGAAGTCCTGGCTGCAGAGGTGCCGGCTGCAGAGGTGCCGGCTGCAGAAGTCCTGGCTGCAGAGGTGCCGGCTGCAGAGGTGCCGGCTGCAGAAGTCCTGGCTGCAGAGGTGCCGGCTGCAGAGGTCCTGGCTGCAGAGGTGCCGGCTGCAGAGGTGCCGGAGCCCCTGGCGGGAGGTGGGGGAGCGTTGCCATGGGATTCGTTCCACCTGCTCTGCCTCTGCCCCACACCTGTGCCTGGCCCCACCTCGCAGCGGGACAGGTGCAGCCTCTGCCCCCACCCTCCCTGCTGCACCTTCCGCCACCCCGCCTGACCCCCAGGACTCCACCATCTCTCCAGCTATATCAGAAACTCAACTTCCGTGTGGTCCTGGTGGGCCTGGAGATTTGGAATCGTCAGGACAGGTTCTACGTCAGCCCCGACCCCAATGTCACACTGGAGAACCTCCTGGCCTGGCAGGCACGGCGGCTGACACAGCGGCACCTGCAGGACAACGTGCAGCTCATCACGTGAGTTGGCGGAGTGGGCAGGGTGGGGAGGGCTGGGGAGGGAGGGTGGACAGGGTTGGGGTGGGAGGGAGAGCATGGCTGGGGTGGGAGGGAAGTGGGGAGGGAGCCATGTCCAGGGCATCTGTGTCACTCCCACTTTCAGGGGCGTCGACTTCACTGGGACCACCGTGGGGCTTGCCAGGGTGTCTGCCATGTGCTCCCACAGCTCAGGGGCTGTGAACCAGGTGAGGGGCTCTTGCCCAGGTTTGCCAGGCCAAGGCCAGAGCTGGCTAGGGAAGGGGAAGCCTTGGTTCAGGTCTCTGGAGCAGGCCACCTTCCCTCAGGCCAGGTTTAATGCCTGATTTTATGTTTTAAGGTGGTGTTGGCGGGAAGCTGTGCCAAGTCCTGGGCCCAGGTGGGGTGAGGGTGGCAGGTGTGGGGAGTTGGCCACATGGTTCCTGAAAGCACAGACCCTCCCACAGGACCACAGCCAGAACCCCGTGGGCGTGGCCTGCACCATGGCCCACGAGATGGGCCACAACCTGGGCATGGACCACGACGAGAACGTCCAGGGCTGCCGCTGCCGGGAACCCTCTGAGGCCGGCCGCTGCATTATGGCGGGCAGCATTGGGTGAGGCGGCTGGGCCTGGCAGAGCCAGGGTATGCTGGAGGTGCAAGGTGGGTGGGGAAGGGGCCCAGCCGCCTCCCTGACGAGTTGCTCCCCACCAGCTCCGCGTTCCCCAGGATGTTCAGTGACTGCAGCCAGGCCTACCTGGAGGGCTTTTTGGAGCGGCCACAGTCTGCCTGCCTTGCCAACGCCCCTGACCTCAGCCACCTGGTGGGCGGCCCTGTGTGCGGGAACCTGTTTGTAGAGCGTGGGGAGCAGTGCGACTGCGGCCCCCCCGAGGTGCGTCCACACCCCGCACCTGCTCCCGTCAGCATGGGGTGCCACGACCTCTGTCTCTTCAGGTCAGGGCGACCACTGCACGAACATGTGGAACTTGGGGCTCCATTGGTGTCCAAAGTGGTCACAGGGAGGGAGTGGCTGCAGGGCACCCCAGTGGTCAGGGGAGGCGGCCAGTCCGCCCTGGAGCCTGTCCCGGCCCCAGTGCAGCCTGCCAAGGCCTTTGCCGTCGCCCCAGGACTGCCGGAACCGCTGCTGCAACTCTACCACCTGCCAGCTGGCTGAGGGGGCCCAGTGTGCGCACGGTACCTGCTGCCAGGAGTGCAGGGTGAGTGCAGCCTCCCGCCGGGGACCCCCAGAGCCCATGGCTGGCAGGTGGGAGGGGACCCTGGGGCGCCAGGGACCAGGCAGCTTGCATGGGCCTGTCCCCACGGTGAGCTCTTCTCTGCTGGGCCAGGTGAAGCCAGCTGGTGAGCCGTGCCGTCCCAAGAAGGACACATGTGACCTCGAGGAGTTCTGTGACGGCCGGCACCCTGAGTGCCCAGAAGACGCCTTCCAGGAGAACGGCACGCCCTGCTTCGGGGGCTACTGCTACAACGGGACCTGCCCCACACTGACCCAGCAGTGCCAGGCCTTCTGGGGGCCAGGTGAAGTAGGCACAGAGCTGACCTGGCAGGGTGGCTGCAGGCTTTGCCAGGGCTAACCCGCTCCTGGTCCCGCAGGTGGGCGGGCTGCCGAGGAGTCCTGCTTCTCCTATGACATCCTACCAGGCTGCAAGACCAGCTGGTACAGGTGAGCTTCTGAGACCAGATTCCCCTGGGCCCAGGACATGTGATGTTCCCACAGCAGGCTCAGCCCCAGAAGGTCCTCCACAAAGGAGTCCTGTTCCCATGAGGGTCTGCCCTGGGCCCGTGGACCCAGGCTCAAGCACACTGTGTTGTGGGAGGGAGGTGGGTCACTGTGGCCCCCCAGCATGGGCCTGGGCAAGCCGGCCCACGACCTGCCTCTGTCCACAGGGCTGACATGTGTGGCGTTCTGCAGTGCAAGGGCGGGCAGCATCCCCCGGGGCGCACCAGCTGCATCCTGAACCATGTGTGCCACGCACTCACCACAGAGGATGGCACTGCCTATGAGCTAGTGCCCGAGGGCACCCGGTGTGGACCAGAGAAGGTAAGTCCCTGGCTCAGAGGCCGCGCCACCCCCCCGGCCACCGGGCATGTGCCCCACCTGCAGATGCGTTTCTGGCTTGGCAGCTGCTTGAGGCTGTGGGAACAGAGTTCTCTCTGCACTTCTGGTAGAGACTGAAAGGTTGCTGGGGGATGGGGAGGGACATGGTTCTCAGTTCATCTGATGGCCATCGCCGGCTGCCACGTGCCCCAGGAGGGCCATTTCCTAGGGGCTCCAGGGGTAGGCAGCCAGCAGATGGGCTGAAGCACAGCCACCCTGGACGTGGTGACCACAGCCCACCCCCAGCTTACCCCACGGTTTCAAGGGACACTGGCTGAGAGACGCCTCCTACCCCAGGTTTGCTGGAAACAACGTTGCCAGGACTTACACGTTTACAGATCCAGAAACTGCTCCGCCCAGTGCCACAGCCACGGGGTATGTGTGGCCCCTCGGGACAGTGCCACAGCCACGGGGTGTGTGTGGCCCCTCGGGACAGTGCCACAGCCACGGGGTGTGTGTGGCCTCTCGGGACAGTGCCACAACCACGGGGTATGTGTGGCCCCTGCACAGAGGCTGCCACTCTGAGGGAGCCTGAGGCTGGGGGAGCCCGGCATGTCCTATCCCTGGGGGTCTCAGTGGAGCCCATCTCAGGGCTGAGGCCCGGCCTGGGTGGCCTCCGCGGATGGAACCTGCATGGTCACCGGGCAGTGGTCAGGGGCTACTTGGAGAGGCCTCGCCGTTGGCACACGCGGGCGGGTACCCAGGGGCCCTCAGGGTTGAGGCTGGCCCGGGGCCCTCATGCTGGAGGCGCAGCCCCCACGGCCCCTTGGGGTCCATGCCAGGATTGGCCCTGAGCCCAGCCGTCCCCACAGGTGTGCAACCACAAGCAGGAGTGCCACTGCCACGCGGGCTGGGCCCCGCCCTACTGCGCGAAGCTGCTGACCGAGGTGCATGCAGGTAGGCTTCCCTGGCCAGCATGGGTAGGGCTGGGGTCCAAGCTCAGAGGGCCCGAATGGAGCCCAGGCAGAAGCTGCGGGCCCGGGAAGCTGGTGGCGTTCACAGTGCCGGTTTGCTACCACAGGCATCGACGCACAGGTCTAGGCAGAGCCTGTCTGCCCCCAGGCTGATATGAGGAGGGGAGAGCCCTGTCCCAGAGTGGGGGCAGTGGCCGAGGGCAGGGCACGGTGGTGAGCTGAGACTCCAGTGTCCTCAGCCTGTGTCTTCCAGCCCCTCCTGAGCCCACAGCCCTGAGGCCACCCAGCATTTCCTCCTTGGTGGCCACTGAGCACGTGGCTGTCCAGAGCATCAGGCCTCAAAGGCACAGCTGTGCCCACAGCACTGTGGCCCAGGGCCACCCTGCCAAGCTCTCCAACCCATCACTGGAGAGCTGGGAGTCCCGGTGTAACGTACTGGGTCCTCCCTGAGGGGTCCACAGGGCACGGCCTATGGGTGCTGAGAAAGGCTGTGTCTCTGGGAACCTCCCCGGCCCCTGCCTGAGGTTGTGCGTGCGTCCCACAGCATCCGGGAGCCTCCCTGTCATCGTGGCGGTGGTTCTGGTGCTCCTGGCAGTTGTGGTCACCCTGGCAGGCATCATCGTCTACCGCAAAGCCCGGAGCCGCATCCTGAGCAGGTGAGGGCGGCGGGGGCCTGTGACGGAGGGCGGCGGGGGCCGTGGCGGAGGGCGGCGGGGGCCGTGACGGAGGGCGGCGGGGGCCGTGGCGGAGGGCGGCGGGGGCTGTGACGGAGGGTGGTAAGTGCTTCCTGTGCTCGGCTGCAGGGAAATGTCCCTGCTGCTGGAGGAAGGGCACCCAGCATGGGCCCACATGGGCGACACGGACACCCAGGCTCCTCCATGCCCTGACGTCGTGACGCCCCCAGCCTGAGCTGAGTTTGAAGGGCCTTCCTGGCTCCACTGGGCTGGTGCTGCTCTGGACTCTGCCATCCCCCGAGGCTAGGGCAGGGGATGGTTTTGGTGGCAGGTTGGGCTTGGAGCAAATCCAGGGAGGCCCGGTGGGGCCCCCACACCGTGGCCCAGCCCCATGAGCACCCCACCAGTTCCCTGCTGAGCCCCACGCAGCGGGAGACCCCCACGGTGCAGGACACACTGGCCCCACAGCCTGCAAGCATCTCCCGCCCACCTGACTAGGGCCCCCAGGACATGGAGGGGTGTCCCTGCCTCTTCAGGGTCCGCCCCGTCTCCTGGGCCTGTCTGTCTCTCATGGCTGTGACCTCTCACCCTGCAGCCTCTCAGGGGTGGGCTGGAGCTGGGAGGGACAGACAGGGTGTGGTGCTAGGGCCCCGTGGCCGGACACTGACCACGTGCCCTGTGCTTCCTCCCCAGGAATGCGACTCCCAAGACCACCACGGGGCTCTCCAACCCCCTGTTTCACCAGGCTGCCAGCCGCATGCCGGCCAAGCAGGGGGCTCCGGCCCCAACCAGGGGCCCCCAAGAGCAGGTCCCCACCACCCACGCAGGCCAGCCCGCCAGACACCTGGCCTCCTCGGTGGCTCTGAAGAGGCCACCCCCTGCTGTAAGCACCACCCCTGGCGGGTTCATGAGGCTGAAAGCAGAGTCCAGGCCCCGTCCTGTGACCCCAAGTGCAGCCCGAGGCCAGCAGAGCCCTTTCATTAACTTCATACATGGGCTGGCAGTGGCCCCGAGGCCCAGAGCAGCTGCTGTGGTCATCCTGCTGGCAACACTGAGGCTTTGGGAGTGGGTGCTTCCTGGACCCCTTTGAGCCATGACAGAATCTGAGCTTGAACTTAAACTTGGGGCTCGCAGGCCAGGGAAGCTTCCTGGACTCAGCAGAGCCCGTCTGAGGAGTGTCGAGAGGCAGATGCTCTCCGGCCCGCAGCTCGGGGTCACACCGCTGAGGGGAGGAGTGGGGTGGGGCTGCACAGACCCCTCCGGCACACACAAGAGGCAGGAACCTCGGATCCGGGAGCTGGGGGTGCTGGAGGGGCACGGGGTAGGGTCCCAGCTCTGACCCAGGCTCTCGGCCCTATCTCCCCCAGCCTCCGGCCACTGTGTCCAGGCCACCCTTCCCAGTTCCTGTCTATGCCCAGCAGGCACCAAAGCAGGTAAGCCGAGGTGATTGGGCAGCCAAGCCGTCTGAGGGTGTCCAGGCCTTCCTGATGGGATTGGGGTCTGTGCACTTGCACTTTGGAAGTGTGGCCAGCAGTGTTTTCAGGGTCCCTCAGCTTCGGTTTGTCCCGTTCTTTCCTCGTGTGGATGAGGGCTGTGCACTGCTGGCAGGGGCAGCACTGGACACACCCTTCCCAGGACGCAGCCCAGGCCTGGCCCCACGTGCAGCTTCGGTCACGGGTGATGTTGACAGGGCGCCGAGTTGGAGCAGCGTCCACAGATTTTTCCTTAGAAATCCCCTGTCTTCTTTTTATAGTTAGCAGATGCCTCGGGGAGATACCTTGAGACTCTTTGAACCTTAAACTTGGACCCACCAGTTTTGGCGTCCATTGGTGAACATTGGCTGCAACAGTTGTTCCGCACTGTTTGCGTAATAGTGATTTTCTTTTTTTTTTTTTTCTTTTTTTGAGACGGAGTGTCGCTCTGTCGCCCAGGCTGGAGTGCAGTGGTACAATCTCAGCTCACTGCAAGCTCCGTCTCTCAGGTTCACGCCATTCTCCTGCCTCAGCCTCCCAATGTAGCTGAGACTACAGGCTCCTGCCGCCATGCCCAGCTAAATTTATATATATATATATATATATACACACACACATATATATATATATATATTTTTTTTTTTTTAGTAGAGACGGAGTTTCACTGTGTTAGCCAAGATGGTCTTGATCTCCTGACCTCGTAATCTGCCTGCCTTGGCCTCCCAGAGTGCTGGGGTTACAGACGTGAGCCACCGCACCCAGCCCTAATAGTGATTTTTCTATTTCTCTCTTCCTTTTTAACTTTTTATTTGAGCTAACTTTGGACTTACATGTGAGTTGCAGAAATAGTCCTAGAAGGGGTCTGGACAGGCAAAATGGGGGCCTGGAGGGGGCGGAGAAATTTCTGGCCAAGGAAGTGATGGTCACCAGGCATGGAGGGAGATGGGGCAGAGGCTACAGCAGGAACCACGCGTGGCGGGAGATGGGGCAGAGGCTGCAGCAGGAGCCAGGCGTGGCGGGAGATGGGGCAGAGGCTGCAGCAGGAGCCAGGCGTGGTGGGAGATGGGGCAGAGGCTGCAGCAGAACTATGCAGGAGGGAAGTCACTCACTCTTCACTTGCATCGGCCTCCCCTGGCTGCTCAGTGGGGTCCTTTGGAAACTGCTGAAAATTGCAAATGCTCAGCCCACCCAGGCTCCGTGCGACACAGCCAGGAGTGAGCTCCACAGCTCTGTGTGGTGGACTTCCAGCCTCCCTACCCTGGGAAAGCTGACATGCAAAGAAACACGTGTTTTAGTAGTTAATTATTGGCCTTTGAGCTTCCAAAACCCCACATTCTGGCAGTTTAAGAGCTCTTCAGGCCAGGCGCATTGGCTCACGCCTGTAATCCCAGCACTTGGGAGGCTGGGGCGGGAGGATCACTTGAGCCCAGGAGTTCAAGACCAGCCTGGGCAACATAGGGAGACCCCATCTCTACAAAAAATAAAAAATTAGCTGGATGTGGTGGCTTGTGCCTGTAGTCCCAGCTACTCAGGAGGCTGAGGCAGGAGGATTGCTTGAACCCAGGAAGAGAGGCTGCAGTAAGCCAAAATCATGCCTCTGCACTCCAGCCTGGGTGACAGAGGGAGATCCTGACTCAAAAAAAAAAAAAAAAAAGGAAAAAAGTTCTTCAAGGATAATATGGGGGTTGGGTAGGGGATGTGGAAGGTGTGGCCGGAGCTGGACTGGGCAGATGGGCCCCGGATGGCGTTCGGCCACTGACGGGCTTTATTCTGTGGGCGGTGGTGGCCAGGAGGGTTTTTCTGTAGCGGGCTCAGTGGCGGTGGAGCCTGCAGGCCCCTGGGGGGCAGAGCGAGGCCTGTGGGGAGCTTCATTCCGGATCCAGGAAAGGTGATGTCCAGGTTAGGGCCGGGACTGCCTGGGGCACCCATGTCAGCTGTGTCTGTTTCCCTCCCAGGTCATCAAGCCGACATTCGCGCCCCCAGCACCCCCAGTCAAACCCGGGGCTGGTGCAACCAAGCCTGGTCCAGCTGAGGTGAGGCCCCAGCACACACCAGGCGGAGTCCACTGTGGGATGGACGGCATATGGCCTCCCCACAGGGCTGATGGTGGCACTGCTTTGGAGCGGTGGAGTTTTCTCCTAATTATCTGTGGATAAACTTGGTGACTGTCTGAAAGAAAAGGGAAGGGCATCGGCGGTGGGTGTACTGTGACGTCTGTGCTGCGATCAGGGGGCTTCTCAGCAGACGCTGACCCCGGCTGTCAAGGTGCCTGACTTTCCCCCAGTGACCGAAGGGAAGGACGTCTGTCCCTCCGTGCGCCGTATCTACTGCGGCTGCCACACTTGCCATCGTGTGGATGGGCTATGTTGTTGTTGGATGAACCAAGAATCCACATTTTAAGAAATGTTAAAGGAAGTAAAATTGAGTTGTACCCTTTATATGCCTTTTATAGCAGGTAGTTTTTCAACACCATTTATCTTTTCCTCCTTCCAGAGTGCTGTTGGCCCAAAGGTTGCCCTGAAGCCCCCCATCCAGAGGAAGCAAGGGGCTGGAGCTCCCACTGCACCCTAGGGAGGCACCTGTGCCTGTGTGGAAATTTGGAGAAGTTGCAGCGGAAAACCATGCCTTCCAGCATTCCAGGGTCCAGCTAGCGCCACTGGGCTCCGGACCCTGACTTTGCAGGCTCAGCTGCTGTTCTGACCTCAGGAATGCATCCACCTGAGAGGCTCCTGCTCTCAGGCCCTCAGCCACTCCCTTCTCCCCGCCTTGGCCCCGCGTAGCCCCAGCTGTCTGCAGGCACCAGGCTGGGATGAGCTGTGTGCCTGTGGGTGCATGCGTGTGTATGTGTCTCCAGGTGGCCACTGGTCTCCCCCTGTGTTCAGGAGGCCACATACACAGCCCCTTCCGGCCACACCTGCCCCAGCTCTGGGGCCTGCTGAGCGGCTGCCCTGGGTACCCGGTTCCAGGCGGCACAGATGTGGGGTATCCCCAGAAAGACTCCATCCCAGGACCACGTTCCCCTGGCTGCCCTTCGAGAGGGTGTCAGGGAGCGGACTGCACCCCAAGCTCCCGACTGCAAGTCCCCTGATCGTGGGGCCTGTTTCCCATGGGATTCAAGAGGGACAGCCCCAGCTTCGTGTCTGTTTAAGCTTAGGAAGCGCCTTTAGGGAAAGGGCTGCTTGGGAGAGTCAGCTGTCTTGTCTGGTTTTCTTGAGACCGCAGATGTGTGTTCAGCAGGGCTGAAAGCTTTTATTCTTTAATAATGAGAAATGTATATTTTACTAATAAATTATTGACCGAGTTCTGCAGATGCTTGTTGGATCAGCGGGTAAGGGTGGTGGGTTTCAGTTCACGAAATACAAGGGTCGGCGCTTGGTAAAATGTTCTCCCTGGGTTTCTCAGGCCCTCCCCAGCGGAACTAAGCAGTCCCGCCCCTCCCGCGGGCAGACGAGCCGATCCCGGAACCCGCGCCCGAGGCGACTTCGCTACGACGCACGGAGGGGCCCGCGCTGCCCCCGCCCCGCCCCGCCCCGCCCCGTCTCCCGGCAACGGCCGCGCCCCGCCCATTCCGCCCCGTCTCCCGGCAACGGCCGCGCCCCGCCCATTCCGTCTCGTCTCCCGGCAACGGCCCCGCCTCTTCCGGCCCCATCCCCTAGTCCGGGCCGCGTCCCCGCACGTCACCCGCCATGCTGGGCTCGCACCCAGCCGCGCGCGGCCTCCACGCCTGGCTGAACGCGCTCCCGCTCAGCCACCCACGCGCCGCCTGGCCCGGGACCTCAGCGGCGACGGTGGGCGCGCGTCCGCGAAGTCGTGGAGTCCGAGGGGCCCCCGCGACCTGGGCCTGCGCCCTCGGCCCAGGAGAAGCGGCGAATGGCCCGCGGCGCCCTCCCGACCGCTCGCTGACCTCCCCAGAGTCTGGGGCTGCGAACCCCGCTTCGCCTTTGCTGCATCGGACTCAGCCTTTCGGATCTGTAGGATCCGGGACTCCAGTGACCGACCACAGGGCAGGGCTCGCAGCCCACACGCGCCGCAGTACCCAGCCCGATGCGCACGTTCCCTGTGGGCACCCCTGGGAGCGTCCCCTGGTGCCAGGCTGGCGCGCTGGCCTCTGAGGAGGTGGCTTCTGCTCTAGGCACCTGGGCAGCACGTCTGAGTGGGCGCCCACGGGGCGGAGGCTGTTAGACGCATCTGGTGCTGCACCGAGGAGGCCTGACATTGGCCATCGACGTCCCCCCAGCCTGTGGCCAAGCCCCTACCCCCATGGGTGCTGCCTCCGGGTGGTTCCTCCGACGAGAGCCCTGAGCTGATAGCGCCCATTCGTCTCGCAGGCCTGCCAAGCCTCCAGCTTCCTTCAGCACGAAGAATGAGAGCGTTCCGGAGGGGACAGGCCACTGTACTTGCAGGAGTGGGTCCCTGTCTCTCAAGCCCTCCAACCGCCATACCTCCCTCCCTCCCCGTCTCCCCAGCCTCCATCGGCCACCCCATTTCCTCGACAGTTGGATTCAAGGCTGGTGTCGGCCTTGTAGTGGGGACCCAGCCACCAGGCGCCAGAGCAGCCAGACCCCGGGGTCCAGCAGCTACTGGAGGACAAGGAGCAGGCGCTGTCCTTTCCGCAGGAGACAGGGTACAGGCGACCTGGCGCCCTTGTTGCCTGGACACCCTGTGGCCGAAGGACTGGGAAACAGAGGGCCTGTGCCGAGCCTTGCAGAGAGGGCATGGCCTTCGTTTGCTCCAGCCCTCCCCAAAATGTAGACATTTGCTGAGTACCTATGGGCACCAGCTCTTATCACCTGGGGGTGCTGGCTGGCAAGTCTGCTGGCTGCCCTCCAGCCAGAGCCGAGCCCCTTCTGGCATCCCCAAATGCACAGAAGACAGCCAGAGAGGCAGGGTCCTGGGCAGCACCTTCCCAGCCCGAAACTCCACACGAGCACTTAGATATGCAGTGCACACCTGGCTCTCTGCACACACCTGGTTCTCAACAGATACCTGGCTCTCCTTGCACACCTGGCTCTCAGTGCACACGCAGTTCTGCAGTGCACACCTGGTTCTCTGGATACCTAGTTCTCAGTGCACACCTGACTCCTCAATGCACACCTGGTTCTCAGCGTATACCCAGCTCTGTGGTGTAAACCAGGCTTGACAGGCTCTGTGGGCCCACGCCTGCCTCTGCAGGTGCACACCTGGCTCTTTGACCAGGAGTCTCCAGTTTTCCTGCATGCAGGAAGCCCCTTGCCATACCTGCCTCCCCCAGCTCCAGCCATCAGGACCCTTAAGGGATGCTGGATGGGAGCCCTGGCTCCACACAGACGTTCACTCTAGGCCTGCTGGGCAGTGCACGGCCGCATCGGGAAGAAGCCCTCTCACCCCAGGCACCTGCCTCGGGCACGGTGGCCACAGGAGAGGGCTGCTGACTGCCTCCTAAACCTTCCCACACTGGAAGCACAGTCCCAGCCAGTCTCCAGCAGCAAACAACGTGACTTCCACTGGATTTGGAAAACCTGAGCTCCCTCAAATGACGTTTCCGGGAAGCCCAGGAGTGACAGCCACCTATGGACAGAGCTGGGTGGCAAGGGGCAGGCCAGCACTCAGTAGACCCAGCCGGACCAGGGCCCCCTTGTGGACTGAACGCCACTCGCTGGTCATCCCCACGGCGTCCCTTGCTCAGAGACAAACTCCAAAGGGCAGGGTGGCCTCAGCCTTCATGTGAGGAGCACGGCCCCGGGTGCTGGGCCTCTGCCAGAGGACACTGGAGGTGCCTGCTCTTCACGGCCCAGGCCACTCACTGCCCCTGCCGGGGGTCCTTGCTGACTCCTCCAGGGCACCCATCTGACCCCGTTCTGTGCAACAGCTAAGCCAGGGCACTCCGTGGAGTCTCCTTAAACTGCAGCCTGAGCTGCTTTCCCTCTGGTGTCATAATGCAGCTGTGATTCCCGCTGCCACACGTGGGCCATGGAGGCGGTGGCTGGGAAGTCAGCAGCTTCACTTCTGGCACCACTTCCTCTCTGTCAGGCTGCGGTCAATCTGAAGCCACAAAATGACATCACTTTCCTGCCTCCTCCAGAAAACAGCTCATCCAGATCTGAGCACCCACTCACGAACTGTGAGATGATATCATTTCCGAGAGCCCCTTTGACCCCGAGACCCTTGGTCACAGCCTGCACACCTGCCCCACACACTCTGTCCTGCGTCCTGGGCCCCTGTCTTGAGGTTCTGCCCTCCCCGGTGCCCTTGAGCCAAGGGCTCAGTCCCCTGCAGGGTCTCAGGAAGGAACTTCAGGGCCACAAACCTCAGGAGGGTTTCAAAGCCGCCTCCTGAGGCGAAGGCAGCTGAAAGCAGCCGCTTCCCCCTGAGTCAGAAGGCAAGGCCCCTCCCCCTGCATGGACGGCCACTGCACGGCCCCCTCCACCCAGTGTCCCTGCAGTGCACAGGCTGAGAGGGCGGCTTCCCAAAGACTGGCCCGGTCAGGTGTGGTCAGCTACTCGGGGCCGCCTGTTCCCAGACCCCTTCTGGAAGCCAGGCCAGGGCTGCCTCTAGGAAGGGGCCATTCCCAGAGAGCAGCCCCTCCGTGCCACAGTGGGCTGGGGAGGGGCCACGGTGGGTGCCAGCCCCCAGGGTCCGCCACTTCCCCACTGTCAGGGGGACTCTTGGTCCTGGATCTGGAGTCCGGGTCATGCTGGGTTATGAAGGTGGCGGCTCAAGCAGTGCTCCTGGAATCAGGAGACTCAGGTTTCCCAGCCACTGCAGTGACCCCTCAGAGACAGGGCTCCCACAGCACAGATTTCAGCAGGTCCTGCAGCTGGGGCTGGGCAGGAAGTGCTGGGGAAGGGCCTGGCTAAGAAGCCCGAGCCAGCCCAGGCCCAGGCAACTTCCGTCGGGAGCTGTGGCAGCGCCAGACCCCGCTCTGCCACCCTGGGTGGTGACAGCACAGGCCACCGCTCAGCTCCAGGTGCCCCCACATGCTCATGCACACACAAACAGGGCTGCCTGCCACCTGCGAGGAGCCTGCTCTCTCCGGGCACCCAAAAGCAGGCGCCAGGCCAGAGACACACCACGGTCAGAAAGGCAGGCATCAGGAGCCAGCAGGCGCTTGGTGCCTGGAGGCCACAGCCCAGACACCCACAGGCAGGGCCGGCTCACCCTCAGGAAGACAGGAGGCGCTCGGCAGGGTTCCTGGGGTGACCAGGGCCCTGGCGGCCTGAGGCTGGTGGAGCATGTTGAAGCCAGGAACCCTCTCAAGGGAGTGTGGATTCCATCCTGGCTGGAGGAGAGGTTGTCAGGGCAGGGCTGGCCCTTGGGAGGTGCCACAACCCCTGTGCAGGGTACCCCAACTGGGGAGAAGCCACCAGGCCACGCTGGAGTGGGAGCCAGGCACTCAGCACCAGGTCCCCACAGCATCTGCTGTGCCCACCCCTGTAGGGTGCTGAATCCTGGCCCCTCCCAGCTCTGGGTGAGTGGTGGGCAGGCGCTGCTTCTCTCCATCCTCACCTGGCCTTGCCCTTGGCCAGCAAAGACCCCAGAGGGGAATGAGACCTTTGGGAGCTCCCTGGAATCAGGGGTTCTGAGTGCTTGTGCTGGAACCTTGGGCGGCCAAGACGCCACTTGACTTCCAAGTCCTGTCCTCCAGCGCCTGCACCTGGTCCTCTCCCTGCCCACGCGGCCAGCTAGAAAGCGTGCGCCCTCCAGTGGGAAGGAGAGCAAGGAGTAAAACGTCCGGCCAGGGAGTGGGGAAGGTCAGGAAATTAGGAGGAATGTCGGGCGGCCGCAGAGATGTAGGAGCACAGGCCCCAGGGTGGGGGGTGGGGAGCCGTGAGGGGCCTGGAGGGAGCAGGGCAGGTGGAGAGGAGCTGTCCCAGGTGGAACTGGCAGGAAAAGCCCGAGGCCTCCCAGAAGGAGCCGGTTTTTAGAATTCCAGGACTCGGGAGGACACCGCAGGACGGGGGCTCCCTTCGGGGCGGTCAGCGTGTTTCTCAGCGGGACGGTGGATGTGGGTGCCCCTCACGTCACCTGGCGTTTATTTTTGCATGTGTGAAATATAACAACAATTTTAAAGAGAAAACACCCTAGGGTGCACACACGTTGTAAAAATGGGAACGGATGGTCCGAAACTCGCTGCTGAGTGATGTGCTGTCATGAAATTTACTTCAAAAACTTTCCCTCACACAAAGTACGATCTTGGGTAGATGAAGGAGAAAAAAAGTAAAAATGAATTTTAAAAATCTATTAAAGCTGCTTCTTCTTTTTTCTTTTTTTTTTTTTGAGACAGAGTCTTGCTCTGTCGCCCAGGCTGGAGTGCGGTGGCGCGATCTCAGCTCACTGCAAGCTCCGCCTCCCGGGTTCACGCCATTCTCCTGCCTCAGCCTCCCGAGTAGCTGGGACTACAGGCACCGCCACCTTGCCCGGCTAATTTTTGTATTTTAGTAGAGACGGGGATTCACCGTGTTGGCTAGGCTGCTCTCAAACTCCTGACCTCAGGTGATCCACCCACCTCAGCCTCCCAAAGTGCTGGGATTATAGGCGTAAGCCACTGGCTTACTTAATGCCTGGCATAATTCTTTTCATTTTTTGTAGCAATGGGGTCTCACCATGTTGCCCAGGCTGGTCTTGAACTCCTGGGCTCAAGCAATCCTGCCTCAGCCTCCCACAGTGCTGGGATTACAGGAGTGAGCCAGTGCGTCCGGCCACAAAGCTTCTTTAGATCAAGCTGTAAATAACTTCAAATAGTAAATCAGCAGAGCAGAGACAACTGACTGAAATTATTAGCAATGAAAGCACAAAGGAATAAGCAGGGGAGAGGGGAGCTGGTGTGGAGTCCAGGCTCAGAGCACCCCACAAGTGTGCAGGAACTGGGCTGGACAGGAACTGGCATGATCCACAGTGATTGCCTTTGGTGGCAAAGCTTTCTTTTCTGCAGTGCTGGCAATTCTCCGTCATAACAATGTATCGTTTTACCCGCAGGAATAAGTGGAAACGATGGCTGTTTAAAGCTTGCTGGAGAGAGGCAGCGGCAAAGCTCTGCTGCTCCTTCTGCCCATATTTCTGGAGCCTGTTTACAGTTGTATCCTCGCCTCTCACAGACTCTGAGAAGGACAGATATGTTTAAAGTATAGATATAACTTCCTCGAAGAACCACTGAAGGCTGAGCGCTGCGGCTGACGCCTGTAAGCCCAGCAATTTGAGAGGCCGAGGCAGGCGGATCACCTGAGCTCAGGAGTTCAAGACCAGCCTGGGCATCATAGCAAAATCCCGTCTCTACAAAAATTACAAAAATTGGCCTGGCGTGGTGCCTGTAGTCCCACCTACTTGGGAGGCTGAGGTGGGAGGATCGCTGGAGCCTGGGAGGTCGAGGCTGCAGTGAGTCGAGACTGCACCATTGTACTCCAGCCTGGGCCACAGACCCTGAAATAAAAGCTGTGGACGTGGCTGAATCATGTGCACTGCTGACCCCCCCAGCGTGGGGGCCTCACCCCACCATCCACGTGACGCCCTCACCAGGAAAAACAGAACCACCTGACCAGGGAGGGTTGACGGGGGTGTCCAGAGGCCAGAGTGCCCCGGCAGGGTGGCCCCCTCCCCATCTGTCCCTGGGGGTCTTTGTCTCCTTCTGTGCCGAACTCCATCCTCCAACAGCTCCCCGTGGCTGCCCGAGCAGGGGTGGCGGGGTGTCAAGGAGGGTGGGCGGTGGGACCACGGGGCAGAGGGGCTGTGCATCCTGGGCAGTCCCACCCTCACCCTGGGTGGCCACCAAGCAGTGCCGGCAGCTGGACCTGGGTGCAGAGTGTGGAGCCAAGTTCACCTGCCTTCTTGTGGCTCCCAGAGGAACAGACAGACACCCAACCGAGGCCAAGAATGCACAGAGACTCAACTGAGGACAAGAACGCACAGAGACCCAACCGAGGCCAGCCTAACTGGGGCTGCTGAGTGTCGGCCCCGGCATCGGCTCAGGGCACCAAGGACCCAAGGAGGCTGAGCAGGGGCCGCAGCCGCTTATCGGGGGTTGGAGGTGGAAGGGCCCTCCTCAGCCTGGGGGAGCTCAGCCCTGTCCTCAGTGAGAAAGACCCCCGTCCCCCAGGAGTGGACGGCAGTGACCGCACAGGGGCCTGAGACCCGGGGCTAGGACCTGGGCTCAGTGTGGGGTCCAGACCCAGGTGGTAGAGAAAGGGGTAGGCTCTGCAAGTGAGTGTGTGCATGTAGTATGCTGTGTGTGTGGGTGTGTGTGTGTGTAGTGCTGTACACATCATGTGATGTGTATATGTGTGTGGTATGTGGGATAGGTACATATGTGGTGTGTACATGTGTGGGGTGTGTATATATATGTGGTGTGTACATGTGTGGTGTGTGGGGTGTGTATATATGTGTGGCATGTACGTGTGGTGTGTGTGTTGGGTGGTACGTGTGCACGTGAGACAGAGGGGGTCCAGCCCGGTGGCCCCAGCTCCTGGCCAGGTGCTCCCAGGGAGGGGACAGAGGCTCCGGACAAGGCAGCTTTGGCCCCTTCCGCCTGCTGTGGCCTTGGAGGGCAGAGGAAAGTTCTCATGCCCAGCGAGTCCTCCTGATATGTGGGTGTGCACAGGAGAGGAGAAAGAAAATATCAAGAAGCCGTGATTATCTCCTCTGAGGGAGTCACAGACACGCAGCCTTGAAACGCCGGCCCTGAGCTTGGGGCAGGGCTCTCCCAGGGCCAGGGGTTAACTCTTTGCCTCCCTCTCCCACCAGGGGCTGGGGGCTGCCTACGGTGGCTCAGCTGAGCCCCCAGCCCACCAGCCCCTTGAGACCATCCCAGACCCTGCCAGGGACCATGCGGTGATCAGCCTCTGGGCACAGGCCCGGCCCTCCATCTCCCATACAGCCGGCCTGGAGCACAGATCCCAGGGCCTGGCCCCCGAGGGGACATCCCATGGGGGCCCAGGGCCTCAGGAGCCTCAGGGCCCGGCCACTTGGCTGCACTGCCCTCCACACATGACGTGGGGCAACCCCACCAGGCTTCAGGTCTCACGCTGACCTGGATCCCGGGAGCCCCCTGAAGACAGACGAACGGACCTGGGGTCTTGTCACTGCTCCAAGCTCATGTCCTCTCCATAAACTGGGGGTGGGGCCACCAGATGCAGCAAGTAAAAGTTCAAGACACACAGTTAATTCAAATGTTAGCTAAACAATGAAAACTTACAGTGTAAATGCGTCCTAAATATTTCATGGGACATATTTATCCTAAGAAATGGTCCATGTTCATCCGAGACGCAGGTCTGACTCTGTGCCCCATGTTATTCCGGCCAGGGCATCCCGGGGTCAGCCGACCACCGCAGAGCAGGCAACCCCACGGCTCCGCCGCACAGCCCCAAGTTTTATTTCTATTTTATTTATTTTGTGTGGAATGAACAGTCTCAAGTGTACAAGCCCAGGGTTCTGGCAAATGCGCCGGCATGTAACCAGCTCCTCCTCAGGCCACAGAACATTCTGCTCGGGGCCTTGTCAGCCCCTGTGGTTTGGCCTGCTTTGGGGAGGCCCGAGACCCTGTGTGTCTGCTGCTTTCATGCACAGTCGTCATGATTTTTTATCCATTTCTCTGTGGATGAAGGGGACTTGGGGACTTGGAGTGGTTCCTATTTGAAGACCTTCTTCTTCTCTCTTTTTTTTAATACAGAGTTTTGCTCTTGTTGGCCAGACTGGAGTGCAATGGCGTGATCCCAGCTCACTGCAACCTCTGCCTCCCAGTTTCGAGCGATTCTCCTGCCCCAGCCTCCTGAGTAGCTGGGATTACAGGGGCCCACCACCACGCCTGGCTAATTTTGTGTTTTTGGTAGAGACGGGACTTCTCCATATTGGTCAGGCTGTCAGGCTGGTCTCGAACTCCCACCCTCAGGTGATCTGCCCGCCTCAGCCTCCCAAAGTGCTGGGATTACAGGCATGAGCCACTGTGCCCGGCCATAATTTTTGTGCTTTCAGTAGAGTCGGGGTTTCATTATGTTGGCCAGGCTGGTCTCGAACTCTTGACCTCAGGTGATCCACCCTCCTCAGCCTCCCAGAGTGCTGGAATTATAGGCATGAGCCTTTCCCGGCTTTTTTTTTTTTTTTTTTTTTTAAAGACAGGGTCTCGCTGTCACACAGGCTGGAGTGCAGTGGCACCATCACAGCTCATGCACCCTCAAACTCCTGGGTCAGGTGATCCTCCTGCTTTAGCATCTCGAGTAGCTAGGACCACAGGTGCATCCACCACACACACCTGGTTTATTTTTAAATTTTTTGTAGAGACAAGGTCTCACCATGTTTCCCAGGCTGGTCTCAAACTCTTGGGCTCAGTTGATCCTCCTGCCTCGGACTCGCAAAGTGTTGGGATTACAGGCATGAGCCACCCACCGAACCCGGCCCAGAATATTCTTACTGAAGTCTTTCTGGGGATGGATGATTTCATTCCTCTTTGCAAATGCTTAGGAGTGGAACTGACAGGTCATACGGTGGACACAGGTTTCATTTGGAAGACTCTGCCCATCTCCCAGGGAACTCTACTATTTCCAGCACCTCCTTTGACAGGTGGGGAAACTGAGTCTAGGAGCGGTCAGCTTTGCTCTAGGCCTCGGCTGCTTCTCTAGGGTAGCCACTGACATTGCCCGGCCTGCAACTCAGGGGTCAGTGGGGTCAGCACATAACCTGAGTGTCAGCACATAACCCCTGACTCCCGGGACAGTGGCCTTGGGGGCTGGGGGCTGCAGGGCAGGGTCAGGAGCAGGGCGGGCTGGGGTGCAGGGAGGGATGGGGTGCTAGGCCAGGACAGGGTGCAGGGAGGGTCGGGCAGGGGTGCAGGGCGGGCCGGGGTGCAGGGCAGGCTGGGTTGCAGAGCGGGGCAGGGTGGGGTGCAGGGCGGGACAGGGTGGGATGAGGTGCTGGGCTGCTGGGCAGGGTGGGGCCCAGCCTCAGGCTGTGGCCAGTGTAGACTGAGGTCTCCACGTGCCATGCAGGGGGAGCAGGCCACCCTCTTTGGGAACTTCAGCAGGGAGAGTACACCAAGGGTTAACAGTGGGCTGCCTTTGGCCAGAGACAGCTGCAGGGATACCCCCGCTACCCGCCCTCCACCAGGCCCCACAAGGAATGGAATGGAGGGAGTGGAGCCGCCTGAAGGCCACCCGTTATCACCGCCAGCTCTGTGCCAAGCACGTCCGCCAGACCCACAAGATCCTTTCTGTCTCTGGTGGAGGGAGGGAGGGCGGGAGGCCAGTGTGTTTGGTGTGGAGGGGCTGCTGTTGGGGTCTGAGGTGCCAGGGAGTGTCTGGACCCAGCAGCAGGGCCCCTGCCCGGGAGGCCATCCTGACCCTGCAGATGTGAGAAGGACCAGGACACCGTCCCCGGCTGGTGCTGGCCGGACTGCTGGGGCCTTCTTGGGGTGGGTGGTACAGCAGGAGGCCCCGGGATGGTGGGAAGGATGCCCGGGTTGGGGGGTCCTCTGCTTTCAGGCCTTTCCACCCCTTGCTCCTGCAAAACCCCAGCAGGAGGTCCCCAGGATAGGTGGGAGCCAGGCTGTGCGGCCTCCAGTGGGTGAGGTGGGGCCGCCCCCACGGACCCCGTGCTCCTGCTCAGACTGGGTTTCACTCAAAGCACTGGGGAGCCACAGGGAGCTCAGAACGGGGGCAGGTGTGGGGCGCCCCTGTGGGGAAGCCTGGGGTCCACCTGTGGGTTCTCCCTTGGCCCTCAGGGGTTGGGGTTTACCCTGAGTCCCTCCCTTCACCTCACAGAATCCCCCAAGGAGTCTCAGGACCTCCAGGGCTCGTAGCCAGGATGACCAGGCGGCACTGAAACCTGGTGCCTTGGCAGCCTGCCCCTCTGATCAGTTCCACCTGGTAGCCCGAGCCCAAGACAGCATCCAGCACCTCACTGCCTGGCCACAGCCTTCCGTGGGTCCCTGAGGCCTAGGGGGAAACGGGGGGGTCTGGGCCCCCACACAGTTGTCACCTCAGCTCCCAGGCTCCAGCCAATGGGGCAGCAGGAAGAGAGGCCCTGGGCTCCTCCACCTGCCGAGGCAGCAGCGGGGCGACCGTCCTCACACCTGTGCGCAAGTCCGACCCTCCGGTCCCTGGATGCCCCTTTAAACCTGTGCGGATGTTTAAAGTGCTTTCTCGTCAGCAGCTGTGGGTTTATAATCCAGAAAAAAGTTAGGAAAACAAAGTGAAGAACTGGACGATGCCCTAGCATAGCCCAGGGCCTTCCTGCTGTCTCTGTCTCTCTGTGTGTGTCTCTCTGTCTCCCCACTGCCTCTGTCTCTCTGTTTGTCTCCTTGTCTCTGTGTCTTTGTCTCTCGGTCTCTGTCTCCCCACTGTCTCTATCCATCTCTGTCCATGTCTCTCTCTCTTTGTCTCTCTGTGTCTGTTTGTGTCTCTCTGTCTCCCCACTGTCTCTGTCCCTGTCCCTCTATGTCTGTGTCTCTCTGTGTGTGTTTGTCTCTGTCTCTGTCTGTGTCTCTCTTTGTCTCTGTCTCTCTCCGTCTCTGTCTCTCTCTGTGTCTCTCTCTGTCTCTGTGTATGTTGGTCTCTCTGTCTCTGCCTCTGTCTCTGTGTGTCTCTCTGTCTCTCTCTTTGTGTCTGTCTCTCTGTCTGTCTCTGTCTGTGTCTCTCTGTGTGTGTGTTGGTCTCTCTGTCTCTGCCTCTGTCTCTCTGTGTGTCTCTTTGTCTCTGTCTCTCTGTGTTGGGTTCTCTGTCTCTGCGTCTCTGTCTCTCTGTCTCTCTCTGTGTCTGTCTCTGTGTCTCTGTGTGTGTTGGTCTCTCTGTCTCTGCCTCTGTGTCTCTGTGTGTGTGTCTCTGTCTCTGTCTCTCTGGCCCTCTATGTCTCTCTCTGGGTCTGCTGGTCTCTCTGTCTCTGTGTCTCTGTGTGTGTTGGTCTCTGTCTCTGCCTCTGTGTCTCTGTGTGTGTCTCTCTGTCTCTGTCTCTGTCTCTCTGGCCCTCTATGTCTGTGTCTCTCTGTGTCTCTCTCTGAGTCTGCTGGTCTCTCTGTCTCTCTCTCTGCCTCTCTCCTCCTTCCCTCTTGCAGAACCGAGGCCAGGAGCCCAGAGTCAGGGTTGGCCCTGTGTGTTTCCCGAAGCCCTGCTGGGCAGCTGTAAACGGGAAGGGCTGAAGCCAGGTGGAGGCTCAGGATGGGGGGCTCTGCAGGGGCCTTTTGGGCCCAGGCCCCGGAAGTGTGATGCTGGGGCTTTCTGGGTAAGGTTCTAGGTGTCCGGAGGAGTGGGGCCCCTCCCCTGCTAGCGCCCTCAAGGACCCTTCCTCGGATCTGCGGACCTCATGGAGGTGGGGGACCATGGGTGTGTGTGAGTGTGGGTGAGCCTGAGTGTGTGAATTGTGTGTGTGTGTGAGTGTGGATGTGAGCGTGCCTGCAGGAGTGAGTGTGGGTGAGCCTGAGTGTGTGAATTGTGTGTGAGTGTGAGTGTGAGTGCAGATGTGAATGTGCCTGCAGGAGTGAGTGTGATGAGTCTGAGTGTGTGAGTGTGAGTGTGAGTTCGGATGTGAGTGTGCCTGCAGGAGTGTGTGTGATGAGTCTGAGTGTGTTTGTGTGAATTGTGTGTGTGAGTGTGAGTTCGGATGTGAGTGTGCCTGCAGGAGTGAGTGTGGTGAGCCTGAGTGTGAGCATGTGTGTGTCTGAGCTCCACGTTCCCTCCTTCCCCAGAAGGCAGCCCTCAGGTGGATGGGAGCCCAGCAGCCCCCCGGTGCCCACTCTGGGCCTCGGTGTGGGAGCCCAGCCCTGAGCAAGGCCTGTCCGCAGCCCCGTGCCCCACCAGGAGGGCTTGTGACCGACTGCTGTGCTCACTCCCACCCCTCGGTGGCCATCGCTGGTCGTGAGAATCACCATGTGCCTGCAGGTCAACAGTTTGCACAAGGTGGGGGCAGAGGCTACTCCCGCGGGGGGTCTGCAGAGCGGTCTGGCAGGCAGCTGGGTCACCATCCGTCGTCCATCGTCCCCCTGGTCCCTATGGCTCCTCCTGCCCAGCAGGGCCCACGCGTCCTTCCCCAGACGGGGGTCTTGGCCACCTCAGGGGCCATCAGGAGGGCGCTGGACAGTCTTGCAGCCCCACCTGGCCCCTGTGCCCCCCTGTGCCCCTACCCCACCGCGGGCTCTGGCTTTGTCCACTCAGGTGACAGGAGATTCTCGCGCACAACAGCCAAGCCCTGCCGCACCTGGGGGTGTGTGGGCTCATTGTGTGCGTGTCTCTCTGTGTGTGTCTGTGTGTGTCTCTGTGTACATCTGTGCCTGCGTCTGTCTCTGTGTCTGCGTCTACGTGTGTGTGTCTGTGTGTCTACATGTCTGTGTCTCTATGTGTGTCTGTGTGTCTACGTGTGTGTATGTGCCTACATGTCTGTGTCTCTGTGTCTGTGTGTGTCTACGTGTGTCTGTGGGGGTCTCTGTGTGTCTCTGCCACATGTGGGTGCTGCGTGGGGTCAGTTCTGAGACTCTGGCCCTACAGATCACAAGGGCTGGAGCCAGGCGCCTACATGGGCCTGCCCAGCGACATTGAGTCTCCTCGAGGACATGGTCACTGCAGAGGCCTTCGAGGCCTCAGCCTTGCTCCTTCGCCAGCCTCCACTTGCCTACATCCTGGGGAGAGGCCACTGGCTGGGGTTCAGAAGCCCCGTCCCCTGGCCTCCTGTGGGCAGCCCTGGGCCTCTTCCAGAGGCCTTGTGTCCTAGACCTGCGGGAGTTCTGCTGCCTGCCTGGGCCCCTCGGGGGGAGGCTCCCTGGCCCTAGGAGAGGGTGTCTGCTGGCCTGTGTGGTCTCTGTGTGGGCAGCTGTGGGTCTGGCCAGCTGTCCCTGAGGGGCCCTCTCTCTCCGACCCTGCACTCTTGTCCCCAAGGCTGCAGAGCCTGGCGCCTCTCCACGTGCTTGGGGGCTCTGTGGCCTGGGGAAGGCTCTGGGCCTCACTGTGTGGACCAGCGTCCGCCTGGTGCTGGGAATCCTCAGGGAGCCCCAGCTGTGGAGGCCGCCCCAGGCCAAGCAGGGCCACCTGCGCTGGGGTGGGGTCTGGTTCTTAGTGGCTGGGACAGTGTTGGGCGCGCTGGCTGGGGGTTCTGAGAGCCCTGTGAGCCAGGAGGCTGCGGTGTAGACTGCTTATTGCTGAGCCGGGCAGGCCCAGGAGGGAGAGGTGGCCCCTTCCCTGGACAAGCAATTCTTGCTCACGTGTGCTTTCCAGGCCCTTGACGCAAGCAGAAGCGCATGGGGAGATAAGGGCTGGAGGAGGGCGTGTGGACAGGCTGGCCCCGTCCCAGCTCCCGGGCCAGCAGCCCCCAGCCCCCGGCCCCCGGCCCTTGCCGCCCGCCCACCGGGCCCTGCCTCAGCACTCTTCCCACAGCAGGTCTTTGTGCCCCAATCTGGCAGGTGCGGGGGTGGGACGGGGTCCTTGGCGTGGAGCAGCCCTCTGGCTGCATGTGACAGTGGCGGCCAAGGTCTCCCCTGTGCATAAATGTGGACCTCGCTGGGCAGCAGCAGAACTCCAGGCTCAGAGAGTTCTCCACGCTCCTCCGGCTCAGAGAGTTCTCCACTGTTCCTCCGGCTCAGAGTTCTCCACTGCTCCTCCCAGGCTCACGAGGCTCACAGGCTACCCAACGCCAGCGGCCCAGGAGGCTGGACCACAGGTAAGATGAGGCCCAAGTCCTGCCTCTGGGAACTGGGCCCTGCCTTGGCTCTGCCCTCCTTACTCCCACAGGATCTTGGTGCCCACCAGGCCTCGGTCCCGACTTCTCCCGCTGCCCGGCACGAGACCTTCCCCCAGGACAGCCATCTCCTGGTGCTGAAGAGCTGGCCCTTCGCAGAGCTGCCCGCAGAACCGCCCGCCGTTCCTTTTTCCTATGCATATACTTCTTTGAGGGTCTGGCCTAAAGAGGTATAGGGCATGGGAAAATGGGGCGGTCGGGTCCTCCCCAGTGGCACTTGCGTCTTGACTCGGGACTCCGCCTGCTTCCTCTCTCCTGGGCCGGGGGGCCCCGGGGCTTTGGTCCCCACGTCCTTGGGGTAGAAAGGGGCCAAATATTCCAGAACAAGGAAAGCGTGGATGTGAGCTTTTGTGTGGGTCCGGGAAGTGTCTGGGGAGGAAGTGGTCCAGGCCTCTGCAGCCCCCCAGACTGGGACCCAGGCTGCAGAGAGCAGGGCTGGAGCTGGGCGGGCTGGGAGCCAGGCTGCAGAGAGCAAGGCTGGAGCTGGGCGGTGCCCCGTGGCCCGTCTGACCAGAGATGGCACAGGATGCGGCGGGACTGGCCTGGCTCTGGTGCCGCCTGGTGGTCAGGGGAAGTGGGGCGGGTGCCCGGGATCTGGGCTCTGGCTGGATCCACAACTCATTCTATGGAAGTTTTCTTAGCAGAAGCTGCAGCGTGTGGGGCCCACTTGTTACACCAGCGGGAGGCGGAGGGCCCAGGCGCAGACGGCAGCGAGGCGTGGCGGAGGACGCGTGCACTCTGGGTCTGCACGCTTTTGCTGCTGCCTTTTTTTTTTTTTTTTTTTTTTGAGACAGAGTCTTGCTCTGTTGCCCAGGCTGGAGTGCAGTAGCGGGATCTCGGCTCACTGCAAGCTCCATCTTCCAGGTTTAAGCGACTTTCCTGCCTCAGCCTCCCAAGTAGCTGAGACTACAGGCGCCCGCCACCACGCCTGGCTAAGTTTTGTATTTTTAGTAGAGATGGGGTTTCACCCTTTTAGGCTGGTCTTGAACTCCTGACCTCGTGATCCACCTGCCTTGGCCTCCCAAAGTACTGGGATTACAGGCATGAGCCACCGCGCCTGGCCAGCGTTTGCTTCTTAACACCTTTATTACTTTTGTAATCACGGGTATGAGTTGATTTTCTGGTCAGAAATGTCAGTAGAGCTAATTTCATTTAAATGTGTGAGGTGTGGTAAAGTTTTGATAATAAATGCAAATTTTGATAAAGAGGCTCTGTCGTGCTGGTCTCCTCTCATTCGCGGTGGTCGGATGTCACATTAGTCAAGCGTGGACTTCGGGGAACTTAGTTGAAAATGTGTGAACCTAAGGGGGATGAAATGGGTCCTGGGGCCTTGGTTGGGGGCCTGGGCTGGGCACCGGTCTGGGGCCACCCTCCTGATGACCAGGGTCGCTGGAACAAGTCCAGAGCCTGGGACCGGCTGGCAGTGTTGGGAGAGCCCAGAGGGACGGCTTGTGAGGGTGCGGGACACTGGTCTGCCCTGGGTGGGGGTCCTGCGGCTTCCCAACCTCCACAATGGCCAGGGTGGGACTGTGGTCTTGACTTCCCGCTGATGAAAAATGGACAGGGGGTCCCTCATCACGCTGGTTTAAAGAATGACTGTCAGCTGCTGTCGTAAAAGGAGGCCTGAATGGGAGTCCGGGAGACCCCACCCTTCAGCCAGAGTCCTCGCCAGCCGGCAGGGCCACGCCCAGGTCTTTGAAGGCCGCAGCCTTTGCTACCAATGAGCCCAGCAAACAGAGCAATGAGCCGGCTGAGCGGGAGGCCTCCAGGCGCCCTTATCGGGGTTGCCTCCCCCAGCCGCGTCTCCTCTCCAAGCCTAGCACTAATCTCATCTGATAGTCACCTCCCACCTCCCTCACAGCCAGCAGCCTGGGTGTCCCAGGGGAAAGCTCGGGCAGCAGGCAGAGGGGTGGGTGCCTCCAGCTGGGACAGCTGCAGGTCACATGTGGAAGGGCAGCCACGCCCCCCACCCCGATGAGCTCGGCTGCTCCCCCCAGCCCCCTTGGGAACGGTGGAGGTTGACCCCGCTCAGGAGTCTCTTCCAGGCCTTTGAGTCACTCTCCACAGGACACCTTAACATAGGGTTTTAAATCTGCACAGACTAAAGCAGGTGTCACTTCACTGTGCTGTGTGGACACGCAGCAGCTACAGACGGCATCAGCCGAATGGCGGATGCAGGCACGGCTGGATCCAGGGAGCCAAAGGCTCTGCCTCACTCTGTGCTCGTACCCTACTCGGCTCTGTTCCTCTGCTTCACTTTGTGCTCGCTCGTACCCTGCCTGGCTCTGTCCCCGCAGGGCTGTGTGTCATCAACAGCACCTGCTGGGCTGTGAGAGGAGAGGTCCCTGCTCTCCAGCGCGGTGGCCATTTCCCCAGAAGAGCTGTGGTTCCGAGTCCAAGCAGCCCCTCCCTGCAGTTTCCTGGATAGTCTCAGGTGCAGAATCTAAAAGAGAAGTGCACGAGCCCCGCGGACTCCCCACGGAGAGGGCAGTGGATATTCTGCCATATTTATGTCATGCTGCGTTTTGAACCCTTTGAATGTCAGTTTCAGATCTGAGGCCCTGAGTGCTGCCTCTGGAGACAGGGTTTCTCCACACCTGAGGACACGGACCACTCCCCAGCACTGTCCTGAGCCCTCGGAATCGTCCCCACCAGCTGTCCGGGTCCGTGCCTTCCCACACTTCCTCATCACGGTTCATGCGTGCGTCTGTGGCTGTGTCGCCTCGGCCTCTGCACCAAGGGCACCCCACCCTCTCCCAGAGGCTTCTGCAGGAGCCCAGCTGAGTCCCCTGGGAGTCCCCGAGGGTTCCTGTCCACTGGAAGTTAGATGTGGAGGTTCCCAGAGATTCTTGGCAAGATTATTTCATAGCAACTGCCCCTCCTACCCAACCTGCGGGGAAGAAGCCGGCACAGCCCTTGGCCCCATGTGGCTGAACAGCTCAGAGGGAAAGGAGGGTGAGCAGGAGCCTGGCGGCATCCAGCAGCCCCCGGCCCATCGGCAGCCAGAGCTCGCCGGCGTCCACACCCGGGCCCACAGCCTCTCTGTCCTGACAGCCGCTGGGGTTACATACAGAGAGGACAAGGCAGTGACAAAGGGTGTCTGGGGCTTGGGAGAGACACATGACACACACACAGCACACACGTTCACTACATGACACACGCATAGCACACGTTCACTACACACCCACACACATTCTACACAAAACACGCACAGCACACACGTTCACTACACACGACACACACAGTACACATGTTCACTACACACCCACGTACACTGCACAAGTTCACCATACAACATGCACAGCACACACGACACACACGTAGTGCACATACACAACACACAGTAGACACGTTCACTACACATGCACACATACTACATACGACACAGCACTCATTACACATGCAGAACACACACACGATACACAGTAACACCACACGTGCATAGCTACACACGCACACACAACACATATACACCCCACATCCAGAGCACCACACAATCCTCATACATGACACGCACGCACTCATACCATGCACATCACACGTGACACACCCACTCACACGCCATGTGCAGCACGTGACACACCCTCTCACACGCCACGCACAGCACACATGACACACCCACAGGTGACTCAGCTTCAGCAGGAATCACTGGGGAGCTTGGGGAGGGGTGTCTAGACACAGCTGTTTTCTGATGCATCTTGGCCACACCCCAGGACTTTCTGCCTCTCACTCAGAGCTGGACCCTGAGGGCCCCCGTCCTACCCCGCAAGCCCTGCCCTCCGGCTCGTCCGGCCACAGCCCTTGTGCCCAGCTCTGCTGAGACCTCCTCACAGAGGCCGCGTCTAACCGCCTTCCTCTGCCCGGGGCGTGTGGTGTCTCTGCCCCGCCGCCCTGCGGCCCCCGTCATGTCAGGACCCCCCATGCCTGTCAGATGTCCACCTGGGGATGTTGAGTGGGGTGGGGCCGAGAGCACCTGGGGCACTGGGCTTGTGGGTGCAGCTGGGGGCATCCAGGAGCAGAGGACTTGCCAAACTCGGGGCCTGACGTCCAGTGGTCAGTCAGAGGACCTCAGGGGAGAGGGGGAAACGGGCTGCGGGGATGCGAGGAAGGCCCTGTCATCTAGTGACGCAGCAGGTGGGTGGAAGAGGGCTTGGGGGCATCTTGGTCTTCAAGGTCCACTCACATACCAGCAGCCCATGGGGCCTGGGCCAAGTTCCTGCAGCCCCGGATGGGGAACAGGGAGGGAAGTTTGGAAATCACTGGTGGCAGAGCCTTCCCTGGGCCTGAGAGCCTTGTGGACCCCCCGAAACTCAGGGTCTAGGTCCCTGCTGGGCACTTGGAACCCGCCCCACTCCTCAGCCTCCGGGACTTTGTCCTTTTCCAGAGCTTCTCATCTGCAGGATGGAGCCAGGGCCCTAAGAAGGTCCAGGTGTGGCTCTGAACAGGCCCAGCTCTGCCCCAATGGGCTGTCCACCTTGTAGGGCCCAGTGTGCTGACAGGACGTCAAGACAACACCGGGCCAGGGGCCTTACTCACCGGGGGAGTTCAGGGCCAAGACTGTGTGGTTTGCGGCCTAGGGCCACACAGGGGACCGGAGAGCAATCCCCAAGGGCGGCGAGGGGCACTTGTACTTTTATCACGGATGTGCCCCCATCCACATCCACAAATCAGTGCTGCCCAGGCCCCACCAGGAACCCCTGTCCAGCCACTGCCCTCCGAGGGCCTCGCCCAGGCTTCCCTCACTCACCAGGACGGACGCACAGCAGCTGTTCTCCTCTTACCTGGCGTTGTATTATAAAATCACATCCAGCTGTAAACACTTCCAACAAGGCAGAAGCGAGCAAGGGGAAAGTGGAACTCGCTGTGGACGCGGCCGCAGGACCACGCTTCTGCTCCTGTTGGGGTGCCCGGGTGGGTTTCACAAGTCGCAGTCCTGCAGGCTGAACCTGTCGCCTGGGCGCCCTGCACTGCCTGCCCCCTGGGCACTCTGAGGCGACGTGGACGGATGCTCACTTGTCTAAGTTTCCACGCATGCAGTCAGGAGTCTGCACCAAGAATGGTCCATCCATGGGGGAGTTCTCCCCGGGAGGGGCTTCCCAGCCTCCCATTCCGGGCACTTCCAGACCTTCTGCAGGAAGTGCTGTCCTTGAGTCATTCTGTTTTGTCCCGAGGCTGCTGTGAGGAGGGGGCAGGTGAGCTGGTGCTGGAGGGTGGGGACCTGCGGGACAGCTTCAGTCCAGGCACAGCCACAGGTCCCAGCTGCCCCACCTTCCCGGGCTGGAGAAGAGCAGCCTCCAGCAGGCCGTGGGCAGTCCCGGCTCACGCACCGCCCAGAGCACACTGCAGGACCCCAGCATCCCCGCCTTCATTTTCACCTGTCCCTCCTGCTTTCCAGCTTTGGAGTTCTTGTTAAGAGGGACTTGAACCACAAGGCTGTAATAAACACGACACCTGCATTCCCTTCCAATCCTTCCTGGTTTTCTTTTTTACACACAAAGCTTACCACCTTTACTGTTTCCAACTGGAAAACCAGTTTTTCCAACACTTTTTAAAAAACAAATGATCCTTTTATCGTCCGCTGAAAGCCCTACCCATGACAAGCCCACTTCTGCAACTGACTCTGTTCACTGACCCTTCATTTACTTCCTAAACCGACCCTTTCGGTAACTTTCAGTGAAGAGGTGGCTTTAATAAATATATTCTCAGGGCCGGGAGTGGTGGCTCATGCCTGTAATCCCAGCACTTTGGGAGGCCAAGGCGGGCGGATCACGAGGTCAGGAGTTTAAGACAAGCCTGGATAACATGGTGAAATCCCGTTTCTACTAAAAATAGAAAAAATTAGCTGGGCGTGGTGGCGTGCGTCTGTAATCCCAGCTACTCAGGAGGCTGAGGCTGGAGAATCGCTTGAACCCAGAAGGTGGAGGTTGCAGTGAGCCAAGATCACGCCACTGCACTCCAGCCTGGGCGACAGAGCGAGACTGTGTCTTAAAAAAAAAATACATATATATACACATATACATATATATATAGAGAGAGAGATAGATATATACATACATATATATCTATTCTCCAGAAATCTCCAGAATCTTTGTGTGGTCAGGGTGAGAGGCGCCACCACGATGTAAACACAACAGCTGAGTCCTCCAGGTAGGAGCCAGGTGCAATCCGCAAGACCGTGAGCGTGGGAGAGAGTCAGAGGCGCTTCCTCAAAAGGCATCCCCTGTCTCCGGCAGAGCGCACAGGCCCCAGAGCCCCGTGGACAGGGCTGGTCCCGGTGCAGGCAGGCCACTTCCTGTGGTTGGGGGGTGGTGCGCCAGAGGTTGCCTGCAGCAGGAAGCCCCCGTAGAGGCCAGGGCCTCCTGTTCCACTTGGCAGAGACCCCAGAAGGAGCCCGGGGGCAGCCTCAGAGCCTGGGGCCCAGGCAGGGGTGCCCAAGGGCACAGCAGCTGCAGGCCATTGGCAAGGCCAGAAGACGGTGAGTGGAAAGCTGGGGGCACGTGGAGAGACCCCAGGAAGGGGCTGTTCGGTGGGACTTCTTGCATTTGTCGTTTGTGTTTCATCCGGCGATTCTGAAACCAGGTTTTTATCTGCAGGAAAACCAAAATCAGAGCAGGGGTGAGACTAGGCCACCGGCCCACCCTTGCCCACCTCAGCCCGGCCCGCCTCACCTGGACCTCTGAGAGCTGCATCTCCCTGGCCAGCCTCTTCCGCTCAAGAGGGCTCAGGTACTGGTGGTGCTGGAAGACGCCCTCCAAGGTGCGGACCTGCTCCGTGGTGAAGGCTGTGCGGACACGGGGGCCCCGCAAGGTATTTGGCTCCTTACTCAACCCTGGCATAGAGGGTAAGAGCATTTGGCTGAGCCTGCCACCCCATGGGGCAAGCCTCGCCCACAGGTAACAGGTGAAGACAGCCATGTTGGGGGCTGGGCAGGGCAGATCTTCTCACCTGACAGTGACCAGCAGCCCTGCCGCAGCCTCCAGGTCATGTGCGTGCGGAAAGGGGCTCAGAGAGGTGACTCGGGGAGGGAGAATGCTACCAGCAGCTTGGGCCTGCCCTCCGCTCGGCTGGCTCAGCTCACTCAGTTCGGCCCCATCCCACACTTCCCTTCCGAAGCCGGTTCCCAGGATGCCCTTTCTGCAGACTTCCAGGCAGGTAAGGTAGAGTCCATTACATGCAAAGGCCTGGGGACCCACCCAGGGAACTCGGTCCCTGTCCTGGGCTCCGGCTCCTCAGCCAGCAGAGCCCAGCTCAGTTAATCCCCAGGCCCACCTTGATCAAGTCTGTTTTCTAATTTCTAAGTTAAGGAATGGGGGCTGGCACTAAACAACCCCACAAGGTGGTGTGTGGTCTGGGTCCCAGGAAGGAGGCCAACGTGGCGAAACGAGCTCAACATTTAACACAAGTCTGACCCAAATGCTCACTGGAGTTTCTGCGGAAGGAAGCGTATTTTACAAAATCTGTCTTCACGTTAGCCTGAAAGCACATGGGAGACCGGAAAAGCAAATGCCTTGTGGCGGGGAGGGCTGTAGGACTGGGATCAGGAAGGGGGTTGGGGGACAGGAATGGCTGACTTTTTTGGGGTGGGGCAGGATAGCTAGCTGGGAAGAACATATTTAAATTTTCATTTCCCTGAAGTACAAAGTTACTCCATGAGGATCAGTCAAATTTTTTTTTTTTGAGACGGAGTCTGGCTCTGTCGCCCAGGCTGGAGTGCAGTGGCCGGATCTCAGCTCACTGCAAGCTCCGCCTCCCGGGTTTACGCCATTCTCCTGCCTCAGCCTCCGGAGTAGCTGGGACCACAGGCGCCCGCCACCTCGCCCGGCTAGTTTTTTGTATTTTTTAGTAGAGACGGGGTTTCACCGTGTTAGCCAGGATGGTCTCGATCTCCTGACCTTGTGATCCGCCCGTCTCAGCCTCCCAAAGTGCTGGGATTACAGGCTTGAGCCACCGCGCCCGGCAGTCAAATTTTTAAAAATGAAAACTTATAATGTTAACCCCACTTTTGACCAAGTACTACCTTAAACCTAAAAGCGGCAACGATGTCACAAAGACTAAAACACAAACGCGGAGAACCTTTGTTCTCAGCAGACAACAGAGCATCTCCGGGCCACAGACCGAACTTCAGACTTTCTGCAGGCACCGGGTCACCGCCACCCCTACAGCAAACCTGCAGGCTCTTTAAAAGACAGCTGTGCTCCAGGTGGCCTGGAATGGGCTTGAGCCTAGATGCTGAGCAGGCACCGGCTTTGCTGGGGGCAGAGGGGGGTTGGCAAATCGTCGGACCCCTGGAACTGGGTCCCGATGGTTGCGGGGCTGGAACACCAGGGGCACAGGTGCCCACGCCCGCGCTGTGTTTCAGTGAGCGCCCGGAATCAGGGCAGAGAGGTGCGGACAGGGACCCCTTGGACGGTCCCTCCGCACCAGGCCGCGGTGGGACACAGCTGAGAAACGGGGTGCCAAGGGAGGCAGAGGAGCCCACCGGGGGCTCAAGGAGAGAAAATCCCCGTCAAGGCTTTGGTTTCGAGAGAAGTTACGCTCTAGTGAGGCGCAGGCAAGGCCTCCGCCGGCCCTCATGGTAACGTCCCCGGCCCTGACCTCGTCCGTCCCGCACCGCGGGGAGTTCAGCCGCCGGGCTCCTGGCCTCTCCCCCACTCCCATCTCCACCTGGGAAGGAAGGGACCCCCGGCCCGGACCTACCAGCCACGGTCCTCTCCCGCGCAGGCAGATCTGAGGACGTGGCGGCCTCCTTGATGCTGGTGGCCTGAGGGGGCTCCCGGGCGCCGGATATCTGGCCCGGGCCAGGGAGGCTCCCCGGGGAGACGTCGGCAGGCCTGGGCGTGGGGGTCAACCCTGAGCAGCTGCTCTGGGAGAGCCAGTCCACAGAGCCAAAGCTGGAGGGCTGCTGCTGGCCACGAGGTGGGGAGGAGGAGAGGCGCATGGCGGCCAGGTGGGCCGGAGGGAAGGCCGGGCGGGGCTGGCCAGGCGCAGGATCCACCTCCGGCCGCGCCGGGCGGCGGCGTTTATAAGCCCGGGAGGAGGGGGCGGGAGCCCGGTTTGCATACACGGCTAATGCCCGGATAAGCAGCGCCTAATTGCCTTCGATTCAGAGACACAAAGGAGACCGTTCACACCTCCCCGGCTCCTCGGTGTCTGGGGCAGGGGCGGGGCTGCGGGCCCTGGTTAATGGAGAGGGGACGGTTCGGGATCGGTCACCTCCTTTCATCTCTCCCAACCCCCACCCCGCGGGCCGAGGCTGCTGGAAGGTAGGAGGGTCCCGCTCCCACTCGGGCCTGCCCTGGGCGGTGCCGGGCGACCTCTCCTCTCCAGGGGGACGCTGGCGCCTGTGCCCAGCCCGGACACCCGAGGGCGAGCAGGCTTCAGGCTGGGAGAGTCAGGGCGGACTCAGCCGGTGCCCGCGTGCGCTGCGTCCAGGCTGTGCGGTCGCGCAGGAACCGAGGGACGCTTTCCGGGAAAGACGCGGAGGGCTCGGGGAGCGGCGCGCTGGGACGGCAATGTCGGGAGGGGCCTCTCGGGGCACTCGTCCGCTTCCAGCCCTACTCCGGCTCCTCTGGGGGACTCACTCCCGGGGCCATCGCAGCAGCCTCCGCATGCGGGCGCGGGCGGCTCCCTGACCCCATCCGGAGCTGGAAGGGCCGGAGCCACTGCCTCGCGCGGCGGGGTAGATACTCCGCTTCGGCTGCGGGACTGGCGCGTCCCCGCCAAGCCGGGCTGTCCCCACTGTGGCCAGGGCGGGGGCAGAGCCGCCGGGGACTGTGGAGCCCAAACCTCACGGGGACGCACTGAGCACGGGCTCCCGGGAAGGTCATCGCGACGCGCGGCCGCTGCTCCCACGAACCTCAGTCCCGAGTTGTTTGCGTCTCCGCGTCCTGGGCGTCCCCGGGTCGCCTGCGCCGTCGGGGTGGGGCGCGGGGACCGAAGTGGCTTGGTGGGAGGCAGCCACGCCGCGAGCGTTCCCTCCGGCCTCGGACCAGCTCCCCGCGCGCCGGGACACACGGACTCGCGTTGCGCCCACGCCGAGGGTAGGACGGTGTCTTCCGCGCACTGGCTTGGGGTCCGCACTGCGTCTCCGGCGGCCGGGGTTAGGCGCAGGCGCAGGTCCGAAGCCATGCGGGGTTTCGGCGCAGACGGGGTCCAGGGAGCAGCCCCGACTCCCGGCCGGGTCCTGACCGCGGTTGCCTCAGCGCCCACCCCGCTCTCCGAAATCTGAAAGACCCGCGGGCCTCGCCCCACGGTTACGCCCAACCCGGCTATCCGCGCCTCCCGGGCTGAGAAAAGAGGGAGGAGCCCGGGAGGGGGGCGCTGGGGCGGGACCTCACGGGGAACAGGTGGGTCACAGGTGACGGGGTCGGGGAACGGACCGCGCCGCTGCTGACCCTGGTCTTCCTCGGACCCTGCCGACCCAGTTAGGCCACCGGGCCCTCAAGGGGGAGGCTGGCAGGGGTGGGGCGCTGGGGGCTTTGGACGTGGCCTCGGGGGTAACACCAGGAGGGCTGGGGGGCCAGGAAGGCGGCCTAGACCCCCTCCCCACTTCATCTCCGGAGAGACCGGGTCACCCCCGGGAGAGGGGATTTGAAGCCACTGCACAGGACCAGATGCCTACGGCCACAGGGCTGGCCCCGAGGATGCCCCATGAGGCAGGTACCCAGCCCTCCCGCAGTGGGGGCGGCCTTGCCACCTGGGAGCAGAGGCCGTAAGGGTGCGGGCTGCGGCGGGGCGGTGCCTCAAAGTGGAGCAAAACACAGCGCACCCTCACCTCCCACCCTGCCCCCAAACACACACACAGAACTTTCGACAGGCAGGGAAAAGGCCCAGAAGCATCCCTTACATAAAGAGGAAACCACGAGCATGGATTTGTGAAACGCCAGCACCCAGCCTTCCACGTCTCCATCTCTAATTTCCGGGGGCCCGGGCCCCAGGGTCTCAGCTACCTTCTGCACGTGGTTCAGCCCCCCCACCCCCGGCTCTGCATAGAGCTCCTCCTGCCAGTTTCCCAGTTCCCCCGCACCACCTCCACCTGAACCTTCAGCCCCTCCTCACCTTCACACGGCAGGGCCAGACAGCCCCTCGTCCTGGGCCCCCACCCCAGCCCCTTGCTGCGGCTTGGGTGGCCCCTCTCCCCTGGCGAGCGGCCCCACCGCCGTGGCTCAGGCCCCCCCGACTCCTGCAGCCCAGGCCTCTGCCTCCACCCTCCCTCCAGGGCCCGCGGAGGCTGCTCTGGCCCAGGTCTGGGGTCACCAGAGCCTCCGCCTCGGAGCCTCCGTCCGCCCCCAGCTCTGGGACGCGTCCTGATGCGCCGCCATGGGTAGGAGACTTGGGCGCTCCTCCGCTTCCTTCCTCCCAGCCCCTGGGGCAGCCCAGCCCCGAGAATTGCGCCCCGCACGCCGCACAGCGTGGTCCTCGCGGGCGTCGCCCCATTCCCCACCGTCGGGGTCCAGGCCGGGTTGCGCTGGGCAGGGAAGTCCCGCCTCACTCCCAGGCTGGCAGCCCCGCCCCCACGCACAGCCCGGAGCCCAACTAGTCCCCGAAACGGGCTCCCCCCCGAGTCCACGGCCTGAGGACAGGCACCGGACCTAGCGCGTGCTGCCGCCGGGTCCAGACCGCCCTGCTCCCTCCGGCCCCGTCACGACTCGCCCAAGCCTCCTCCGAGCACTCTGAGACCACCTGAAGGGGAGGCCCCAATCCCTCCCCAACACCCACCCCCGCGGCCTCGGCCTCACTGACACCCTCACGTGCCCTCTTCCCCGTCCCCAACACCCTCCCGCTTCCTGCTCTCCTGGGACATCCGTGCTCCCCACTCCCCGAGACATCCTACGCTTCCTCCTCCGCGACACCCACCCTCTTCACCCTCCCCTAGACATCCACGCTCTCCTCTAGACACCCCCACACCCCGCTCCCCGTCACCCCCACGTGCCCCCTCCCCGATATCCCCCACGCCCCCACCTCCATGTGCCCCTTTCCCCCACACCCCCATGCTCCATCCCCCTACACATCCTCGCGCCCCTCTCCCCGACACCCCCACGCCCCCTGCCCTACACATCCACCGCCCCACTCCCCAACACCCCCACGCTCCCGCTCCCCCTCCCCTACACTTCCAGGCGCCCCACTCCCCGACACCCCAAGCTCCCCCACCCCTACACATCCACACTCCCCACACCCCCAAACTCCCCTCCACTACACCTCCATGCCCCCCTCCCCGACACCCCCACGCTCCCCACTCTCCAACACCCCCATGTCCCCATTCCCCAACACACCCACGCTCCCCACTCCCCTTCGCTTGTCCACTAGGAAGTGGTGCTGGTCTGGTGCCTGGGGGCTGAAGAAATGCTAAACCGGCGGGCCCGGCGCGGTAGCTCAGGCCTGTGATCTCAGCACTTTGGGAGACCACGGCGGTAACTCACGCCTGTAATCCCAGCATTTTGGGAGGCCGCGGGGGTAGCTCACGCCTGTAATCCCAGCACTTTGGGAGGCCGCGGCCTGTGGGTCACCTGAGGTCGGGAGTTCCAGACCAGCCTGACCAACATGGGGAAACCCCATCTCTACTAAAAATACAAAATTAGCCAGAGGTGGTGACACATGCCTGTAATCCCAGCTACTCAGGAGGCTGAGGCAGGAGAATCGCCTGAACCCGGGAGGCGGAGGTTGCGGTGAGCCAAGATTGCACCATTGCACTCTAGCCTGGGCAACAAGAACAAGACTCTGTCTAAAAAAAAAAAAAAAAAAAAAAGCGCTAAACCAACAGCACACAGGAGGCTAATCCTGCCATGCCCGCAGAGCGAGTTACTTATTTTGGAGACAAGCTTTCACTGTTGCCCAGGCCAGAGTGCCTCATGTGATCACAGCTCACTGCAGCCTTGACCTCCGGGGCCCAAGTGATCCTCCTGCCTGAGCCTCCAGTGAAGCTGGGACTACAGGTGCGTGCCACCATGCCCAGTTAAGTTTTGTATTTTTTGCAGAGATGGAGTTTTGTCATGTTACCCAGGCTGGTCTCAAACTCCTGAGCTCAAGTAATTCTCCTGCCTCAGCCCCGCAAAGTGCTGGGATTACAGGCATAAGCCCCCGCATCCGGCCCCTAGATTGATTTAAACAGCCAAAATATACTCCCTGCACCAGATTAGAAAGCATTAGAGGTCTGGGGCCTGCATGTTCAGATTAATTATTCTGATACCGGGCTCAGGAGGATCACAGCACTTGGTCCCCGGCGCACTGCCTGAGCAGGAAGGGAAATGAATTCTGCTTGGTGCCCCTAAATGGCTCCAACCCAGAGGTGCGTCCTTCCTCCAGGGCCGAGTGTCCAGTAACCCCAAGTAATAGAGAGGCACAGCCCCCACCCTTAGGGTGTTGGTGTGTTTGCTGGGATGTGGCTGTCGGGACCTGGGCTTGCCGTCAGGCATAAGCTTCTGGAGCGACAGGGTCATGTAGGGTGCACCTAAGCTCTGTTTCAGACCCCACTGTGGCCCCAGCCCGTGACTCTGACCTTTGGGGGCTGTGCATGTGAAGGGGAATGTTTGCAAGCTTGGCTCATCCAACACGTTTTTAGCAGCTTGGAGATTCTCAGGGAACACAGCAGGGTGGAGCTGATGCCAGACTTTTTTTTTTGAGACAGGTTCTCACTGTCACCCAGGCTGGACTGCAGTAACACAATCTGGGCTCACTGCAGCCTTGACCTCTTGTGCTGAAGCAATCCTCCCACCTGTTTCCCTGAATAGTTGAAACTACAGGTGCATGGCACCATGCCCAGCTATTTTTTTGATTTTTAATAGAGATGTGGTCTCACCATGTTGCCCATGCTGGTTTGGAACGCCTGAGCTCAAAGTGATCCTTCCGCCCAGGCCTCCCAGTGTTGGGATTATTGGTGTGAGCCATCAAGCCTGGCCTAGAGTGTCTTTTTGTTTTGAGACGGAGTCTTGCTCTGACGTCCAGGCTGCAGTGCAGTGCAACCTCCGCCTCCTGGGTTCAAGCGATACTCCTGCCTCAGCCTCCTGAGTAGTTGGGATTACAGGCTCATGCCACCACGCCTGACTAATTTTTGTATTTTTAGTAGAGATGGGGTTTCACCAGGTTGGTCAGGCTGGTCTCAAACTCCTGACCTTGTTAGTGATCTGCCCGCCTCTGGCTTTCCAAAGACCTGGGATTACAGACATGAGCCACCGCGTCTGGCCTCAGAGTGTGTTTTTTTTTTTTTTTTTTGGAGACCGAGTCTGTGTTGCCCAGGCTGGAGTGCAGTGGTGCAATCTCAGTTCACTGCAACCTCTGCTTCCCGGGTTCAAGCAGTTCAATTCTCCTGCCTCAGCCTCCTGAGTAGCTGGGACTACAGGCACGTGCTACTATGCCCAGCTAATTTTTGTATTTTTAGTAGAGATGGGGATGCACCGTGTTGCCCAGGCTGGTCTCGAACTCCTGAGCTCAGGCAATCCACCCGCCTCAGCCTCCCAAAGTGTTAGGATTACAGGCGTGAACCACAACATCCGGTGCCTCAGTGTCTTAAATGAGGTGAAGCTTGCAGTCAGTTCTTGCAGGCGTGGTCTCACAGGCCTTCCCCTCAGACCTGGGCAAGCCCTTCATTTCCCCAGGAGCTGCCATTAGCACTCGCGGGACCTATTCTTCTGGATCCCCAGAAAGGCATGTGTGGGAGGGGCTGCAACCCTACCACCCACAGGGAACCCCTCAGGACTGCTGGGTGCTGGGCCAGTGGGGACCCCCAGCCCCATTTAGCTGCATGGCCCTGGGCAAGCCACTTGTCTTTCTGGATGGGCCCGCTAATTTGCAGGTATTGTTATGCCAGCGGAACTCCTACAGGCTACATTTGTATCTCCGGCTCCACCCAATCCCCCTTCTGACTCAGGGGTCCAGGGTGGGGCCCTGTATTGCTACTTGGAAATTGCTTCCTGGGCAGGTTTGCTTCGGTTTTCTCAAAATTGCAAGGGCCCTGCCCTCAGCCTCTGCCCAAGGGTCACGCCACAGCTGCTCAGCGCCTCCCTGGGCCCACCCAGACCAGAGCCGCCTCCCTGGAGACAAAACCACATTCTCCCTGGAGCTGTGTGGCTCCTCTTCCTCTTTTTCTCGCCCTGGACCTGGGAGCGTTCAGCCAGGTCGTTCAAGACTGCCCAAGGCTATGGGAGGACCTTGGGAACGCCCCAAGCTACTCCTGGGTCAAAGGGGTTCTCTGCTGGGCAGTGTGGAGGCCGCCACTCTAACCCCCATCCCTGCATTGAGTCCAGGGGGGCGGTCAGCCTCAGTTTTTCTACGGACCCGCAGCGGAACTCCCCCTCCCCCTCCGTTTTACTCAGTGGGGCTCCCCAGGAAGGACAGGGAGAGTCTGGTGTGGCCCTGAGAACCGGGTGTGTAACCAGGACCCGGCAGAAAGCACCACGCCCACCAGCCTCGAGCCTGGACTCCTGGGCCTACATCTGGACGCGCCCCACGGAGCTCTGTCCACACCTCAGGAGCGAGTGGGAGCTCCTCTCTGTGATGAGAGCGTTACAACCCTGCCCTGACCTTTGCAGCCCCAGCGCTTCCGGGCGCCACTCCCTCCCCGCCTCGAGACCCGCACTCCTGCACAGCCCGGAGACCAGGAAAACAATCTTTTTATTGACGGGACCCAGGAGCGGGGATGGGAAGGCAGCAGGAGGGGGTAGGGCGGAGGAGCCTCGGCCTGGAGAGGGGAGGCTGGCCGCAGCCGGGACTCACTGGCACGGGTCCCTGAGGACCCCTCGCTCGGCGGCCGCGCTGCCCAGAATGAAGCCCACGGCCAGGGACACTGTCTGGTCGAAGGCGCCGCGCAGCTGCTCCACGTGCTGGTTCAAGGTCAGCAGCTGGTCGCGCAGCGGGCCCAGGATGTTCGCGATGTCGCCCAGGTGCCCCAGGGTCTGCAGCAGGGCGGTGTTCAGCGACGGGGGCGCGGCCGGAGGGGGCGCGCAGTCCTCGGGGCGGCCGGGCGGCGAGTCGGGGTCTTCACGGGCCGGGGGCGGCGGCGGGGAACCCGGACGGCGGAGGGGTGTGCGGTCCTCGGGGATGCAGGTGGCGAGGGCGGTCGGGGCGGGGGCTGGCGGGGATCCGGGGGCGCGGGAGGTGTCGGTAGACTTCGGCGGGGACGGGCTGAAGCGGAGCGTCCAGGCGGGGTCCGCGTCGGGGTCGCGGGCGGTGGGCAGCGGAGTGGCGTCTGGGATCGCGGAGAGGGCGGTCGGGCGGGGATTCGGGGGGCGCGCCCGCCCCTCCCCCGCAGCCCTCGGCCGCCCCCGGTCCCTCCGCAGCCCTCGGCCCCATCCGGCCCCCCAGCCCCCCCGCTTACCTGGTTCGGCCGGAGCTGGCGCGTGCGCGTTGGGGGCCGGGCGGCGGCCGCGCTGGGGGCGCCCGGACCCGGGGGAGCGGCGGCGAGGCCTTTTGCGCCCGTTGTCGCCCAGCAGCCCCATGAGCTTCCGGATCTGCTCGTCGAAGGGCCCGGGCGGCTGGCCGTGCGCCTCGCGAAACTTGTCCTTGAGGAACTTGTAGCGGCGGCGACACTGCGCGGGGGTGCGGCGCACCTGCTGCCGGGCCAGCGCGGCCGACACGCGGCGGTAGGTGGGCAGGGCCTGGCGGCGGTCCAGGAGCAGCGCGCGCCACACGGCCGGTTGCAGCAGCGTCCCCAGCAGCAGCTCCGTCTCCTGGGCGCTCCAGGGCGTGCGCTGCGCCGAGCCCGGGGACACTGGCAACCCGAGTTCCCCCAGCGCGCTGGGCGAGGCGGGCCTCCGGGGCGGGGTCCCTGGGACGTCTCCGGGCGGCCGCGGCTCGGGGTCGGGGCTGGCGGGCGACGGCGGCGCGGGGGGCGCGAGCGGGGGCGGCCTGCGGGGCCGCAGCAGCATCCCTGGGCCGGGGCGCGACGCGCGAAGATGGAGAGGGGGTCAGACGCCGCCCGGGCCGCCCACACGCGTTCTGAGCATCCCGCGCCGCCGTCCCGCCGTCCGAGCCGGGTCTACACGACCCTCCCACCGCCCCGCCCCCCGCGCCCCGCCCTCCCCGTCCGCCGGGTCCTAAGGGGTCCGTCCTGGCGCCGCGGCCGGGAAGACAGAGCAAAGCCTGGCTTCGGTCGGAAACAGAGTCCGCAGTGGTTCTGTCCTTAAAGGCGTTTAACGGAGGTGCCGGGATGCCTGAGCCCCGTTCGCTTTTAGCCGGTGCCGAGCCTCCCCCCGCCCCCGTCGAGGTGTGTGCGGAGCCCCTCCCGCTCCGGAAGGCGCTGCCGCCCCCTTGTCCGGACGCCAGTGCTGCCGGCGCCCCCCGCCCGGGCTCAGCACCTGCACGCGAGGGGTCCCAGGACCGCCCGGGTCTCAGTGGGAGTTGCCAGGCCAGGGGCTGGGTGGAGGGAGAAGCTGCGCCGGCCGCGGGAATGGGCGTCGGAATTCACGCGCTCTGCAGAAGGAACTTCTTAAATCTGAACTTCTTCCGTCTGGAGTGCGTCTGCAGCCAGGATCCCGGGAGGAGGAAATCCTCTTCCTCTTCGCCGCACGGCGCCGAGTCCTTCTGTCTCCTGGGTCTCCTCTGGGCCGTGGCAGCTTCTCGCGTCCTCGACACAGTTGAGGACGGGCCAGGTGTTTTGTTGAATGTTCCTCGACTTGGGTTTGCCTGGTGCCTTCCTGTGATCGGACTGGGGGGGTCGGTGTTTGGAAGGAAGGCGCAGGGGGGGGTCTCGCCCTCCTATCCGGTGGCTCAGCACCGGTGAGGTCCGCTCTGTGGTGAGGTGGGGACTGTCTGCCCGTCTTGCACTGCTCAGCTACCGCCGCCCCATCCCTGCTGTGGTCACTGGTATCCGGTCCCTCGGTCCATCCCCAACCCCTGGGGAGAGGAATTAGGCCCCACCTCCTGGAGGGGTGTCTGTATTTTGTGGGATTCTTCTGTAAGGAGGTTTGTCTCTCACCTGTTGATTTATCTACTCATTTATTTCTGCAGTGGGGGCTGGTGTGTATTTATTTTATCTCTTAGGTCATAACCCGATGCTGTTGTTATTTATTTATTTTAAAAGTTCTGTTTGTTTTTGTTCTTTTTTACAGATGGGGTCTCGTTCTGTCACTCAGGCTGGAGTGCGGTGGCCCAATCACAGCTCACTGTAGCCTTGAAATCTTGGGCCCAGCCGATCCTCCAGCCTCAGCTTCCTCGGTAACTGGGGCTACATGTGTGCACCACCACACCCAGCTAGTTTTTTTGTTTGTTTGTTTGTTTTACTTTTTTTTACTTTTTGTAAGGACAGGGTCTTGCTCTGTTGCACAGGCTGGGCTTGAACTCTTGGGCTCAAATCATCCTCCTGCTTGGGCCTCCCAGCGTGTTGAGATTACAGGCGTGAGCCCCTGTACCCGGCTTTTATTTATGTTTGCTCAGATTGTTCCCACTTTGGCCATTGAAACTCTTCTCACCTCGTCCTGTCTTCCTGTGTCAGTTTGAAACCTCCCTCCCAGCTCCCTGGCACTACAGGAGGCTCCTGCCTCGTTTGGTCCTTTGCTGACCCTGGCCCTAGAATCAGCTTTTCAGACTCTTCTCGAGAAATCTGTGGTTCCTGGCCAGGCACTCATACACATGTCTCACACCTGTATTCCTAGCACTTTGGGAGGCTGAGGTGGGCAGATCTCCTGAGGCCAGGAGTTTGAGACTGACCTGGGCAATATAGTGAGACCCCTATCTCTGCAAAAAATTAAAAATAACCAAGTGTAGTAGCAGGTGCCTGTAGTTCCAGGTACTTGGGAGGCTGAGGTGGTAGGATGTCCTTTTGCTCAGGAGGTTAAGCCTGCAGTGTACTGTGATCACCCCACTGCACTCCAGCCTGGGTGACAGGGCAAGACTCTGTCTTAAAAAAAAGAAAAGGGAGGGCGGCAGGCATGGTGGCTGTAATCCCAGCACTTTGGGAGGCCGGGAGGATCACCTGAGGTCAGGAGTTTGAGACCAGCCTGGCCAACATGGTGAAACCCCGTCTCTACTAAAAATACAAAAATTAGCGAGGTGTTGGTTGTGCACCTGTAATCCCAGCTTCTAGGGAGGCTGAGGCAGGAGAATTACTTGAACCTGGGAGGGGATCTCAAAAAAAAAAAGCCGAGTGCGGTGACTCAAGCCTATAATCCCAGCACTTTGGGAGGCCAAGGCGGGCAGATTATAAGGTCAGGAGATTGAGACCATCCTGGCTAACATAGTGAAACCCCGTCCCTACTAAAAATACAAAAAACTAGCCAGGCGTGGTGGCACGTGCCTGTAGGCCCAGTTACTCGGGAAGCTGAGGCAGGAGAATCGCTTGAACCCAGGAGGTGGAGGTTGTAGTGAGCTGAGATTGCACCACTGCACTCCAGCCTAGGTGACAGAGCGAGACTCTGCCTCAAAAAACAAACAAACTAGAAAGATTTTTAATAACTGAGGGTTGGGGGTGCTAGGAGCATCTGATGGGTGGAGATCAGAGATGATGGTGCGCAGGACCCCAGGGTAGACGGTCCAGCCTGCAGGGGCAGCTGCAGTGCACAGCACAGCCCGCCATGATTCCGTCTGGGACAGAACCAGGATGTGTATGGCGTGGGCTGGCCGTGGATGCGCATGTGTGACCATCATTAGGATACACGTGAGTTCACGTGATCTCTGACCCTCGTCCTGCGCGGTTGGCCCCTTCTCGCCTCCTGACTTGCTTTTCTGGAACTGCTTTCTTGGACGGTGGGGAGGCCCGGCTCCTGCACTGGTTCAGCCCTGAGGTGCGTAGAAGGTGCCTTCAGAATTGCTGACCGCGTCCCTCTGAGAAGCAGGTTTGCTGCCAGAGCACGGTGTCTGTGTGTGGTCCTCGGCCCTTGCCTTGGTTTCCCCTGTTACTGAGGTCAGCCCGTCTCCACTCCCGTCAGCGAGGTGGCGTCACCCAGCTGCATCAGGGTCGCCTGTCACAGTTTCTGTGATTCTGCCCTGGGGTTCCCAACATCCTGCTTATAAGACAGATCTAGGTTTTTTTCTTAAAAAGTTGTTACAAATTGTTGAACGTAAGTGTGCTGGATCTCGGAGTTCCAGCACAGCTCATAAAGACCCCCTTTTCTGAAAATAAGTCCAGAATTTGGGGGTGAGGCCCAGTTAAAGGCTGACCTTGGTCACACTGCTGCTGGTCATCGGTGACCGGCTGGTCCAGGGCAGACATCTGGCCCAAACTGGACTCAGCTGAGTCCTCCTCTAAGATTTTCCAAACTGAACCCAAGGAGGGACGTCCAGGCTCCGTGAGTTTTTGATAAAGACAGAGAGTTATAGTTATGCGTCCATCACCCTGTACCACATAGAACGACTCCGTAGAAACGGAGAGAAGACCTGGCCTTTGTCAAATGCGATGTGCAAAGGGCAGATGGAGATTGGAAAGATGCTCACATCATCGGCCACTAGAGAGCATCCAGCATGGCTGACACCAGAACACTGAGGATTCCCCGGGCGGGGAGACTGGGCGAATCGGTCACTGGAGACCGGCCGGCATGGTGGACGCCGGAGTGCTGAGAAGGTCCCGAACCGGCGAGGATGCAGCGACAGGAACCCTTGTCGGTGCTGGCGGGAGTGCACGTGGTGCAGGCCCTGTGGGAAACGCTCTGGTGGTTTTTAAGAAAACTAAACATATTCTTCCCATAGGATCCGGTATTCACTGTCCTTGGTGTTTACCCAAAGGAGTCGAAGACTTGTGTCCACAGAAAAACCTGCACGCAACCTTTATGGCAGCTTTGTTCATCATTGCCGGAACCTGGACGGGGCTGAGAAGCCCCGGACGATGGTGCACTTGGGCTGCAACGCGCCTCGGCCCTTAATTCATGCAGCGACAGGGACGAATCCTAAGTGCGTTTTGCTGAGCGGAAGAGCCAGCCCCAGAGGCCACACGCTGTGAGTCCATTTATGGGACTCATTTATGGGACATGCTGGAAAAAGCAAAGCCACGGGGGGTGGGTGGGTACCGATCCGCGGTCACCAGGCTGGGTGGGTACTGATCCGCGGTCACCAGGGGCTGGGAGCGGGGTGGCCGCAGAGGTATGTGTGTGGATGGAGCTGCTGCAACAGTTTTCAAGTTCAGACCCACCGCAGGCCACAGCTTTGGGGTCAGGTGGGGACACTCACGTGCCTGCACATCCCTTAGAAACAGGTTTGTGTGGGTGTGACCTGTCAACAACAGAACCACCACACACTCCCCACAACGTGACCTGCCACAACTCCCCACAACGTGACCTGCCACAACGTAACAGCTACACGCTCCCCACGGGCCTGCCGTGTCACTGCCACACGCTCCCCACGGCGTGACCTGCCCATAACGAAACCACCACATGCTCCCCACGGTTGATCCGCCAACAACATAATGGCCACACGCTCCCCATAGGTGTGCTGTGGAGAAGCCAGGCCAGGAGGGGAGGTCCAAGTGCAGACGCACAGTGGGAATTCCCGCTGGCCTCACAGCATGCTGTGAATGTCACCAACGCAGGAACGACAGGACCTATGCGGTGCGTGGGTGAGCTGGCGGGTCCTGCTTTACCGACAGGAAGCCAGGTCTCAAAAAAAGGGACTCGCCCGCTTTCACTGTATGAGTAGCACTTTGGGGGTCTTCCGTGGGGCAACCAGTCATTCCCCAAGAGCTTGGACGCCGGTGCCGCCTCTCACGTGGGTGATCCCGTGGCTAGGAGCTTGGGTGAGGACCAGGATCCACTCATTTGTGTCCTTCAGGACTGGGGCAGGAGAGGGTGGCTCTGGCTGGAGGTGCCAGGGCACTATATCTGGAGCGAAGGCCTGGCTCTCTTGGGGACCCTCAGTCCTTCTCCTAGTGGCACAAGCTGGTGCTGGGGAGGCCCTGGGCCAGGCTGACTGGGCAACACCCTCTCCACCCAGCCTGCTGTTTGGCTGCCTTGGGCTTGCTCCCGGCACCTTGGCCTTGGGGAGGTCAAGCCCCGTATGTGGTGGTGGCTCCTGCAACAGTGGCCACAGGCCCTGGCCAGTGCAGGAGAGGCTCACATAGGGCGGGAGGCCAGGGAGCGAGGCTCACGGGGTTGCTGGCTGTCAGCTCTCCGAGAGAAAAGTCCTGTGCCCGGCGGGGCCGAGTTTATTGGAGCCACTGTGGTGAGGGGTCTGGCCTGCAGGGCATGGGGGGCGAGGACGCACACGTGACCGGGACCCAGGACCCCCTTCCCAGGGCAGCTCCCGTCAGCACACGTGACCGGGACCCAGGGCCCCCTTCCCAGGACAGCTCCCGTCAGCACACGTGACCGGGACCCAGGGCCCCCGGCCGGGGCAGCTCCCGTCCAGCACACGTGAGCGGGACCCAGGGCCCCCTTCCCAGGGCAGCTCCCGTCCAGCACATGTGACCAGGACCCAGGGCCCCCGGCCGGCGCAGCTCCCATTAGCACAGCTGGACCCCACCATCTCGTCGTCTCCTCGGCTCTTCCTGGGCCTCCCTCCAGGCGGATCACCGCACCGTTCATCGCGGGAACTTCCCGAGAGACCCATCAGCTCTTTCACAAAAGCATCCGCAATTTACAACCCAAAACCATTGGAAGCCGTGAGCCCCTCCTCGAGTGGTGTCCACCAGCCTTACACTGTGACGGCCGTGACAGCGTCCTTTCCAGGGCCACAGGCCCCACCTGCGGGAGCTTCCCCTCCTGGCCTCCCTCTGCTGCGGTCAGAGCTAGGGCGAGCTTGCACCGCGGTGATGGGCGACCCGGCTCTGTCTTGCCCACGGGGCTGCCCGGTGGGAACCGGCTGGGTTGGGCAGAGTTTGGGGCAGGTTGACCGAGGAACGGCCGTGGGTCTGTGCAAATAGCCTGAAAGAACTGACAGACACCCGTCCTGATTTTGGATGAAGACACTGCACGCCCAGTATGAGGGCGTCCTTTTTGTGAATGGAGGGGCGAGCCTGGATGTGCGAGCGTGGTTTCGGGAGTCCGTTTTTTTAGGCTGTTCGCAGTCCTCACCAGAAGCGAGTGTTTCCTGCCCCGGTGGGTACGTTGGCTTGTTCGCACGGCCTGGGAGTTTTGGGGGCAGCTTTTCTCCTGGCAGGGCCTGAGTCGTGACACTCGTCTGGCAGACCCAGGCCTTTCTCTGCAACATCAGAGGGTGTCGCTGTGGACTGGCAGGTCGGTTTTCAGTCCTGGGCCAAGCACCTCTCGCACCTGGAGTCCTTGTGAGCGCCTGTAAGGGGCCTTTGTGTGGCCATGAAGGAAACCAGCTCGACCTGCAGAGGTCACCTTGGGAACCCACAGAGTGGCCACACAGCAGCGGCTGGTAGAAAGGACTTTATTCAGAAATTGGTGCCAGGACAGGAGGGAGCCATGCGGACAGTCACGCTGAAGCCTGAGCCCAGTGCTCCCCTGAGGTCAGTCCTGACCGCTGGAATGTTGATTTGCACTGGGCACTATCTTTGTTAAATACAAAATCTGAAAATGCGGGCGTGGGTCTGCAGAACATAATCCTCATAGAAAAGCCTAAAAAAAGTGAACTGCATTTTGTGGCCAGGACGCCGACTTCCTCTCATGTTGCATCGAACCAGTGCCCGGATGTCTCCGGTGAATTTATGTGGGAAAACACGTCTTGACATTAAAAATGCAGCGATTTGTCACAAGTCACAGTTTTCCTAGAAATGCCACTAGCTGGCTGCTCTAAAGAATGGCTAATTCTAAAACTCAAAAGCACAACCCTGGGTCTTGTGGTGATTGGCACCACGAGAGCCACACTGAGCTGGGGCGGTGCCCGGGGCTCTGGCTGCCCAGCTGCAGAGGCCAGTGTGGATCTGACCGTGCAGGTCTCCCATGGCCCTGGTCGGGGACTCCACACCAGCTGCCCGGGGTCCAAGAACCTGGGCGAGGGCTCGGAGCCATGGAGGCAGCGCACTTCCTGTCTCCTCTGGCGAAGCGTGAGTGCGTGGCGAGCTGTGGAGGCAGGGCTGCGGGTGTACATGCATGGCTGCTGGAGGTGGTGGGCAGCGGCGGCCCCTGGGGCACGAGATGGGTGGGGGCACTCTCAGGGACCCCCGCTGCAGAGCCTCTGCCTTGGACCTGCTGTGAGTGTCCTTTCCAGGAAGCAGGGCCTTTGGGCGCGGCTGCCTCACCAAGGGCTGTTCTAAGCTGGGGGGCTCTGGGCCCTTGGGGAGCAGACCCAGCCCAAGGTGCCTGCTCCAGCAGCAGGCCTCGGGCACCTGGGGGTCTGGGCTGGGGAGGAGGGGCACTGGGCAGGGGAGGGGGACGGGGGTTCTGGGGCTGGGTTGTGGAGGGTGAACCCAGGCAAGGTCTCGGACGGGAGGTCTCGGAGCCCCGCGAGCTGTGGTTGGCATGCCGCTCAGAGGTCCGCTTTGGTCCTTCGTTGCTCAGCCCACCGAGGCTGGCTCAGAAACCTGCTTAGGGAGGAGCTACTCTGAAGTCTGTTGAGTCGGCGGGGGGCTGTTGCTGTTTTGTGGGGGCGTCGCTGAGAGCTGGGTAAGGGCCACTTATCTGTGTATGAGGCGCAGACAGGCACAAAACTCCTGGGAAGTTGTCTTTCATTTTCATTTTTAAATTTAACTCTTTAATTTTAGCAGAAACACGCAAACCTCCAAGACTCTTGTGCCCGTCCTGGCTCCGTCAGCTGGGAGGAGACCAGCTCTGCCTGTCCCTGTGGGGTCCCCTGAGCCTCCACCTCCCGGTCCAGCTCCCCAGGGCTTGGGGGCAAAGGGGCCTGGATAACGGCCGGGCCTGAGATGTGGCTTCTGCCTCCCGGCCCACCCCCCGCAGTTGGGTTTGGATCTGGAATTCCACACCAGGCCCAAGCTCGGCTACTGGAATGTGGCCTTCATCCTCCGTAGCTTGTCCTGGATCTTCCGTGAGTGCTTCTCGCTGGAGACCTGGTGGAAGTTGGCCCTGCTGTCTGCAGCCAGCGTGGAAATGTCGGCACCGCTGAAGCGGGCAATCCTCTGCTTGAGGTACGACTGGAGCTTGGGGTCGGGGCTGAAGGTGTAGGGGTTCTCCTGGAATGCGTGCACCTGACTCACCACCTTCGCGATGTTCCTTCCGTTGGGGAAAGAAGAGACATTAGTTTGCACAGGGAGGGGCGCAGCTTCCATGCGGAGGGCGTCCCCCCGCGTTCTTAGGCATCATTTGAACTAAACCTTTTCACCGTGTAAACACTGAAGGGTGTTTTCTGTATTTATTGGCGAGGCCGAACCTCACGTCACTGCTCAGACCTTTCCGTGTGTCTAACTGTCCATTCATCCACGCTTCAGTCCACACACGCTTACGGAAACCCCGCAGGGTCAGGCTTGTCCGTGCCAAGCGTCCCAACAGGAGTCAAGCCCAGTTGGCCGCAGGGGCTGCAGCTGAGGACGAGGCAGGCAAGGAACTCTGCCGCCATGCAGAGCATTCACATTTGGGAATCGCCGCGGCCGGGGCCAGGGCCGTGTTCCCGGGAGAGCTGGTTGTTGACAGTGACCAGCTGTTATACCGTGGGATATAACGGAGACAACTGGCCAGTCAGGAACAGGAGCCTTCACCCGGGCCTGGGAACGGTGGTGCCACAGACGGACGCCCTGTCCTGATTTTGGACGGAAACACTGCACACCCAGTGTGAGTGACAAAGGGACGTGCATTACGTCAAAGAAAGGGCAAGCCTGGATGTGCACGTGTGCACACACGCATGCACGCCCACACACGCACACGTGCACACACGCACACACGCACACACAGGCACACACACACCTGCACACGTGCACACGCACACACACATGCACACACATGCACACGGACGCCGGGAAGAGCATGCCTGGTTGGGCTCTCAGAGGCACGTGGATGCTGGGACGGGCAGATCTGGAGGTGCTCACATAGGCACGTGGATGCCATGAAGGGCAAGGGCCAGTTTTGGCTTGTTTTCTTTCCTGATTGTGCATCACCTTATGTTTTGTTTTTTATTTTGAGACAGAGTCTTGCTCTGTCACCCAGGCTGGAGTGCAGTGGCATGATCTCTACTCACTGCAAGCTCCGCCCCCCGGGTTCCTGCCATTCTCCTGCCTCAGCCTCCCGAGTAGCTGGGACCACAGGCGCCGCCACCACGCCTGGCTAATTTTTTTTATTTTTAGTAGAGATGGGGTTTCACCGTGTTGGCCAGGATGGTCTCGGTCTCCTGACTGCCCGCTTCAGCCTCCCAAAGTGCTGGGATTACAGGCATGAGCCACCGCGCCGGCCTTTTTTTTTTGTTTGTTTTTAAGACGGTGTTTTACTCTTGTCACCCAGGCTGGAGTGCAGTGGCATGACCTCAGCTCACTGCAGCCTCTGCCTCTCGGGTTCAAGTGATTCTCCTGCCTCAGCCTCTTGAGTAGCTGGGATTACAGATGCCAGCTACCACACCTGGCTAATTTTTTGTATTTTTAGTAGACACAGGGTTTCACCATGTTGGCCAGGCTGGTCTTGAACTCCTGACCTCAGGTGATCTGTCCTCGGTCTCCCAAAGTGTTAGGGTTATAGGCGTGAGCCACCACGCCCGGCCTACCTAGGGTTACAGGCGTGAGCCACCATGCCCAGCCTACATACGGTTACAGGCGTGAGCCACCATGCCCTGGTACAGGGGTGAGCCGCTGCGCCCGGCCCGGCCTACCTAGGGTTATAGGCATGAGCCACCCAGCGTAGCCTACCTTAAGTCTTTAACTTCTCTTTTGTTGACTTGGGTTTTCTGATCTCTTACAATGAGCATACACTTACGGCATACTGTAAATGTTTTTTGATTGGTGTCTGTCTAAGAAGGGGACCTTCACTTGTCAGGTTGGGGATCCATGGGCACCTGATGCACTGGGCATTGCTCCCCAAGTGGGGCCATCTACCATGGAGGAGGGTGGAGCTGCCCTGGCCTGAGCAGCCTCCACCTGACCGTGTGTGGACAACGGCGGGCGACGAGAAGAGACGGGACGGTGGGAGATTGTGTCTTGAGGGAGAGGGTGAGGCTTGGGGCTGTGGGCGCCTGAAGGCCACTGGACACAGGGCTGGGCCTCCGAGGAGAGGCTGGCCCATGTCCATTACCACGTGGAAGAGCCTGCGTGGCCTGGGGCGTGAGCCCTGTGGGTCGTGGTGGTGGGTTTTACAGCCAGCCCCAGTCTGCGCCTCCCAGGTGGTTGGTCCCAGGTGCTGGGCAGGTGGACGGCAGGACCACAGGCTGAGGAGGGATCCTGGGTCCCACATGCACATCTCTAGGGAGAGGGGTCTGGGGGGGGGCAGGGACACCGTGTGGCACCCAGGGTCAGGGCAGGTTGCTGCCGGGCAGCCTCTGCTGCAGAGACCCTCAGGGTGGGGTGGGAAGTGTGCCTGGGTCGCAACACGGGTCCCAAGAGACCACGGGGAGTGTTTTGGGGCCATGGACGGCAAGAGTGCAGGAAATCTCCAAATTTGCAGAGAAGGAGGTGGCTGGAGGTTATCCTGGGTAGAGGGAGGTCTGAGGCTGTGAGTGCCAAGTGAGGGGCAAGGTACCCGGGCTTCTGAAAAACAGGGATAGGAAAAGAGGTGCCACCTGAGCCTGCCCCACCTGGGCACGCGCCCACCTGAGCCTGCCCCACCTGGGCGTGTGCCCACCTGAGCCCCTCATCACCTGGGCGTGTGCCCGCCTGATCCCCTCCTCACCTGAGCATGTGCCCACCTGAGCCCCTCCTCACCTGGGCGTGTGCCCACCTGCTCCTCACCTGAGCTTGCTCCACCTGTGGGCCCCGTTGGTCATGGTGAAGCCACCTGTCTCCAGCTGCTGGATGTGCATGGCCAGGAGGTGGGCCGAGGGCAGGGTGGGCTGTGCCCGGAAGCGCCGCCCTTCCATCAGACACAGGCTGTCGCTCTTCAGGAAGACCTGGTGGTCCAGCCGGGGCGTGGGCCGGGGAGAGACGGGGCGTGGTCAGAGCAGGAGCCTCGCCGGGGCCAGTGCAGCCCAACCAGTCCCAGCTGGTCCTGTGTTCTCCACACTCGGGGTCTGCCCGGCTCTCTGAATTAGCTTCCAGTCCCGAATGTGCCTGGATGGTTGGACTTGGCTCACACCTGCAGGGTCTTAAGCTTGCGTGGCCCTGACGGCCGCTGGGAGGCTTTGCGCCTCCTGCCACTGAAATGGTGAGTCCCTGTCTTTGCTCTCTGCTGGACTCCAGGAAAGTGCCAGGTGACCCAGCTACCCTAAATGAGACCCTGGCCAGTGCAGGCCCCGCTCTGTGTGTCCAGCAAGGACAGGCAGGAGCCGTCCCACCCACGGACAGCTGTGGCTGGGGCCTGAGGCCGAGCTCTGAGACCCAGGACGGGACAGGCTCTGGCTGCTCTGGGGCTCGTCTGTGTCATTTTGGGGGATGCCCCCTCACTTCCAGCGGCGCTTCGTTGTTCATTATCTCACGAGGCCACCCCTGCCGTCCTGGGGGAGATCCAGGTGGGTTAAGCTCAGGCCCTAGCCACAGACCTCAGTGCTGTCCTCTGGGCACCTGTGCTCTGTGGGAGGAACTCAGGCCAGCAGGGCCCCGTGACTGAGCAGGGGGGACACCTTTGCACAGGTGGCAGCAGAGGCCCCGCCGGGAGATGACTCCTGGGCCTCAGTGAGGCCACCCTGGCTGGGCCACCTGTACACACTCAGTGGTGCCTGCGTCTGGGTGCGGCAGACTCTGCAGAGCAGGTTGTTTAGGAGGGGGCCTCGGTGCACGAAGGCCGCAGGCCATGTAAAGTGCTGGTACCTCCACGGCTTTCAGCTCCTCCATGACCTCTGCTATCTTTGCAGGCAGAATTCTCCAGGCCTGAAATGGAAGCACAGGTGAGACTCCTGCGGCCGCGCGGGTGCCCACCCCCGCCTCGGGGCCCGAGGGGGACGCACGGGGGACTGCCTCACGGCCAGGTGCTCTAGCCCGCTCAGGATCTGCATGGCTGTCGCGAAGTTTCTCTGCTCATAGCAAGATTTTGCAATCAGCAAAAATTTGGACAGCAAGTTCACCTGCAGCTGCAATGAGAAAATGACACATTCAGCGTCTTCTGGTTTAAGATGAACAAAGGGAATATTTGAGAACCTGTTAAAATCACCCAGCGCCAAGACACAAGAGCATGTACTGCATCACATGTGTGGAAAGGAAGCGGCTGTGTGGACGCAGGTGAGCGGTGGCTGTGGCCGTGGAGGGGCTGGGCTGGCAGGATGGGGTGGGCATGACTTGAAACAAAACAAAATAAAGGCAATGCCTGATACATGGAAAGATTTGAAAAGAAGTCCACCCTCCCTTCTCAAGAGCAAGATTGTGCCAGAACGCACCTCCCCAGGCAGCTTCAGGACTGGAAAAGGCGTCCCCACCCAGGGAGAGGCCACTGTCATGTCCACAGGCAGATGGGGAGCCACAGGCAGCTCCTTGCCCATCCCCCCAACCCTCCACGCTGAGCCCGTGGCAGGAGTGTTTGGGTGCAGTCCCTGGGGGGTGCCTGAGTGCCCCCCTCCTCCGGGGCTCTGGCTGGCGGTGACGACCCGACCGGCTTTGGTCCTGGCGGTGATGACCTGGCTGGCTTTGGTGGGAACAATCATGGGTGGTGAATGCCCCACCCAGCAGGATTCGTATTCTGAGCTGTCCCAAGGGGCTGCGTTCTCGGATCTACTTCTAGGGCTTCAAGATTCTGGAGAACTCAGCTGACCCCTCCTGTTGGAGCCGCCTGTCCCTGAGGAATCACCTTGGCCTGGGCCGTCCGTTAGTGGAAACCAAGGCTGCAGAGTCCAGCTGGATGCCATCCCCTGGCTCGACTCCTTTTTTCTTTGAGACGGAGTCTCGCTCTGTCGCCAGGCTGGAGTGCAATGGTGCGATCTCGGCTCAGTGCAGCCTCCGCCTCCTGGGTTCAAGCGATTCTCCTGCCTCAGCCTCCCAAGTAGCTGGGATTACAGGCACCCGCCACCACGCCTGGCTAATTTTTGTATATTTAATAGAGACAGGGTTTCCCCATGTTGGTCAGGCTGGTGTGGAACTCCTGACCTTGTGATCTTCCTGCCTTAGCCTCCCAAAGTGCTGAGATTACAGGCGTGATAATTTTTGTATTTTTATTAGAGATGGGGTTTCACCATGTTGGCCAGGCTGGTCTTGAACTCCTGACCTTGTGATCCACCCACTTCAGCCTCCCAGAGTGCTGGGGTTACAGGCGTAAGCCACCGTGCCTGCCCCTGGGCTTGACTCTCGTCTGCAGGGACCCTGTGCAGATGAAGACGGCCTGAGATGATCCTGGGTTCGCCCCGACTGCGGCCCCAGCTCTCCTGCCCGAGTACCTTGAGAGGGGCTTGAGAAGTGTTTACCGGATACACTTTCTACGCTGACGTCTCAGTCTGTCTCTTCATCGGTTTAAGTAGATGCAAAGTGTGTAATTTTGAGATAAAACTGTTTCACTACCCTTTTTTATTTTTGTCTTAACCTTTTGATTTTTAATTTTAAGAAGCATGTAGAGGATTTGCTCTTGTAGCCTTTTGTAAGTGCGCAGGTCAGCCGTGTTAACTACGTCCACATTGAGCAACAGATCTCTGTGACGTTCCGTCTTCCTAAACAGAAACTCGGTCCCCGTTCAGCACGAGCTCCCCACACCCACTCCCCACCCCCGGCGCCTGCCCTGCTGCTTTGTCTCCGGGAATCCGGCACCTCCAGGCGCCTCGTGTACGTGGAGCCGTTCGGTGTCCGGGCTTCATGACTGGCTCATTTCTCTGAGCCCGAGTCCCTCGAGGTTCCTCTCCCTGCCGCAGGTGTCAGGATTTCCTTCCTGTTAAGGCCAAGTAAACTCTCAAGATACGAAGAGGCCACATTTTCTTTATCGGTTCTTCCCTCCATGGACGTGGGGGTGCCTCCACCTCTTGGCTATGGTGTTGCATACTTTTAAACAAATCTGAAGAAACCAAAGTCCTGTTTTGCTTTCAAACTCTCCAATCTTAGTTTTTATTTTTTTGAGATAGGGTCTCGCACCGTCGCCTAGGCTGCTGTGGTGTGACCTCAGCCCACTGCACCCTCCACCTCCGGGGCTCCGGTGATCCTCCCACCTCAGCCTCCCGAGGAGCTGGGATTCTAGGTGTGTGCCACCAGCCTGGATACTTTTTTATATTTTCAGTGGAGATGGGGTTTCGCTGTGTTGTCCAGGCTGGTCTCAACTCCTGGGCTCGAGCGATCTGCCCTCCTCAGCCTCCCAAAGGGCTGGGGTTACAGGCATCAGCCGCCGCGGCCGGCCTGCATTTTCTTAAGGTGAGAAATTTTACACTGTTTTTTCCTGCGCTTCTGTCTCCACCTCGCCCCCCTCCGGACGTCGTCTAAACGGAGCCACCGAGACACTGTCTGAACAGAAACACTGATCCCCCGTTTTCCTAAGGTGAGAAATTTTACTCCGTTTCTTCCCGTCCTTGTCTCCACCTCGCCTCCCTCCAGGCCTCGTCAGAATCCTCGAGTGCTGTGATTGACCTCTGCTGCCCTCTGCTCAGATTCTGTATTTTAACTATTTTCTGGGGTCCTGAATTGACAAATGTGACACTCAGTGTCCTGGAACGTTCCGATTGATACCCAATACGTCAAGACATCGTGTATCTAACACTTGTTAGATGGATGAGTGTGGTCTCACACGAGTGGGTCTCCGGCGAGGTCTGTCCGCTCCCACGTGGAGCTGAGGGGCCCGTCCTGAGTGATCCGCGGCTCCCTTTTGCTAACGGGGATGCGGCAGGAGTGCCGAGCTCTGTCCCGGCCACGCTGGGCGCCGGCAGCCCTGGGTGTGAGCCTGCACAACTCCTGCCCACCCCGCAGACCTGGACACGGGCACGTGACCAGGCGAGCGGCCATCCTGGAGACCCTCAGGCAGGGCCCCCGCAGGCTCGAGGTGGTCTCAGGTTGGGAGGGGTGGTCCTCCACCCGCTGGGGCAGCTCGGGGTGAGGGAGCGCCCAGGACGCTGCGGGTTGGCCAGGTGTCGGCCAGCTGTCCCTGTGCTCATCCTCACGAAGCCCAGCCACGCGGGCCGTGTGTGAAGGCTCTGGTTTAGGGAAATCACATTTTGATGTCCCTCATGGTACTGGGAAAACCATGGATCAGAGCAAACGGGCAGCCAGGCTCTCTGTTCCCATGTCCCGCGCTGGTGTGCCCTGGCAATAAGTCCCCAAAGCTGGAAAATTCTCCCCAAGGGAGGAGAGAAGGTGGCGCCTCTGCCTTCCTTTACAGGCCCCAGAGTTGCCTGTGGCGTTGGGGGGTGCGTGAAGGAATAACAGGAAGGGAAGCTCTGTCTACCGTGGAGGTGGCTTTGCCGCCTGGCAGGGAGGTACTGCACCTTGGTGGACTGCGAGCAGCTCCTGGTTCCCCCAGAGCCTTCGGCCCACTCTGGGACGGCAGCAGGGACAGCAGTGATGGGGTTCATGGCCGGGAGTCCTGTTCCTTGGGCCCAAGTTTGCTTTCAGAGAGCTCCGACCTAGGAGGGGGTGGGTGTCCACCCATGGGCCGAGGCTGCCTCTTCCCTGCTGTGGGGGAGGGGTCCTGTCATCTTGAGTCTTCCCCAGCCCACGACAGCCAAGCCCCAGCTGAGCTCAGGTGTGAGGAGATCAGAGGCCTCTGTCATAGGGTGTCTGTCCGCTGGGTGAAGGCATCCGCTGGGTGAAGGTGCAGACCCCTGGGGCTGGGGGACTCTGACCTCCTGAGAACCTGTGGACCCTGATGCCTCCTGGGCAGGTGGGCCCCGTGAGGGATGAGCTGGTCAAGGCAGGTGACTCTTGGGGCCGCACAGGGCCCTGCCTGACAGCAGGTGGGGCAGATCGGGTGGGGAGCCCTCAGTCCAGCCCAAGGCCCAAAAGACCTAGAAGAGGCCGAGACTGGGCCCTGGCGCTGGAGCTTGACCTTGACCTTGGTCAGACCACGGAGCTGATTTGTTCCACAGACTGAGAATCCACAATGACCTTTCGGCCGGGAGGAGCCCAGGGTGGTGTCACAAACACCAGCCCAGGGGCCAGGCTCAGGCACAGAGGGGTGGGGCCCTGGGGTGGGCATGGGGTGCTGTGGTGGAGCCCAGTGCTGGGGGTGGTGCACGAGGGACCTGTGTGGTGAGCACAGGTAGGGGTGGTAGGAGTGGTGGGTGCAGCTTGCCCTGGGTCTCCAGGTGGCCCACAGCAGAGGATCACCCACCACTGAGGGGAGCCATCTGTGGCTGCAGATGGGGACATGGCTGGAGACGTGGCTGGGCACGTGGAGATGTGGCTGTGGGCGTGGCCAGGCACATGGAGATGTGGCTGGGCACGTGGAGATGTGGCTGTGGGCATGGCCGGGCACGTGGAGATGTGGCTGTGGACGTGGCTGGGCACGTGGAGATGTGGATGTGGACGTGACTCTGGACGTGGGAGGCATTGCTGGGGGAGAGCTGGGAGTGCAGCTGACCCCCTGCCCCCTGTGCCCTGCTCCCCTCAGCCTTGGGTCCGGTGTGGCTCCGAGGGACATGGAGTTGGGTTCACTGCATTGGGAAAGGGTTCAGGCCATGGCCTTACAGGAGGCACTGCCACCCCCGGGCAGGTGGGCCCCACACCCCGTGTTGGCCTCGGAACTATAGGGTGCCCACCTTGGAGGTGTGGCTGGTCACAATCTCTGCAGCCACCCAGGTGCTGACGTCATCTGCGTTTCTTAGAAGCTGTAACAGATACTTGTCCTGAACGTAATTGGGGAGAAATAAGCTGCAGGTTTTGGCCGAAAGAGACTCAGAAGAGCTGGCTCTGGAAGAGAAATGTGGCCCCCGTCACCCCAGGAGATGTGCAGGTGGCCCTGCCTGGCCCCGGGCTGCTGGTGCGGAGTGGGCTGGGGTCGGGCCACGAGGCTGCTCCGACGGGCAGACACCGCTCTCTCGCATCTCCAGAGACAACAGCCATCTCCTGCTGGTCAGGAGCGCCCATGACACTCTTACAGGGAGCCCCCGAGACCCTCCACCGCCGCTCCCAGCCGAGGGCCCCGGACGCTCACTTGGGGATGGCGGTGCTCTTGTCCATGACGCCCAGGGCCCGTGAGTTCAGGAAGTGGACCGGGTGGCACTTTTGAAACAACTCCTGCCCAGACCATGGAAACGAGGTTCAGGCTTCCATCCCTTAGGGCCTTGTGGACAAGGCAGGGTCCCAGGGAGCCAGGGAGGGTGAGGGTTTTCTGGGGGCCATCTCTGCAATCCCAGGTTCAATGCCCACCCAACAGTCCACGGGGTCCACCACAGGGCTCCCCACGTGCTTGGCCCCCAGGGGCTCATGGCGTCCAGGGCAGCCCTCATGACAGCAGGTGGATCACTAGGTTGGCATCACTGCTACGTGATGTGGGGTCCCGGGATGGCAGGGACCTGGGAAGAGGCCACCTGAGGACTGGCTGTGGCGGTGGCAGAGATGCTGGGCAGGGCCCTGGCAGCTGGGTGGGGCACAAGGAACTGGGTTGGTCCAGCTCTGGCAGAGGGACTGAGGGGAGAGACTCAGCACCCCACATAGCCCTCAGGGCGTCCTCTAGTGCCTGTGAGGCCAGAGTGCTGGGCAGAGGCAGGACAAGCCCCAGCGGGCAGTGGTCTGGAGAGGAGGACTCACAGCTGCCTGAACCTGTGCACCTGGCTGCCACCCCCAACCTGTGCACTTGGCAGCTGCCCCTTCTCTGCCCGTCTGTTCCTCTGGGAAGCAGCTGCTGAGGGCCCTGTGGGCGCCAAGTGTCTCTGGGGCCCCGACTCGCAGGTGGCCTGGGTCCTCGTCCTCCTCACCTGCTGTAGCAGCGTGAGCTGGCTGAAGAGCTGATGAGTGCTGTACTCGGTCAGGAAGTATGGCCCCTTCTCACTGGTCTTGGCGCAGGGGCCGTAGAAGTCCTCGAGGAAGCAGGGCTTGGGCAGGGCCGCGGCGATGGTGTAGGGACGCTCCTTGTGCGGTGGCAGCACCAGCCCGTTGCCTCGGGGCAGCCTCCAAGGGAAGCTCTGCAGGGCAGGCCAGGCACTGAGGGGCCCAAGCTCCGTGTCCCCTCCAGGTCAGGGGTCCAGGGAGGCAGGGCAGGGTGAGGACCAGGTCAGGTCCAAGTCCAGGACTCCTCAGACTGGCCCAGCCAGAGACAGACAGCAGCCTGCCCACCCATAGCTGTGCTGGCACAAGGATGCCTGTCCTGGTCACTTCAGTAGGTCCCCCAGGGGCAGGATGCTGAGGGTTAATGGAAAGGGCATTTATCTCCCCACAATGGCTTCTTCCACCTTAGTCTCTGGCCTGAGGGTCAGAAGGTTGGGGTCAGTGAGTCACAGCAGGACCCTCCTCACCTGAGCACCTGGGACCGGGCAGGAGGTGCCAGCCCAGCAGGGCTGCCTGTGACCGGGAACATGGAGGGTATATGTGAATGTGCACGTGTGGGTATGAGGCTGCATGCATGTATGTGTGGATGTGTGAGGGTGCACGCGTGTGTGCATGTCTGGATTGTGTGAACATGCATGTGGATGTGTGAAGGTGTACACGTGTGTGCATATGTGGATTGTGTGAGTGCATGTGTGTGCATGTGGATGTGTGAAGGTGCGTGTGTGTGGATTGTGTGAGTGCATGTGTGTGCATGTGGATGTGTGAAGGTGTTTGTGGATTGTGTGAGTGCACGCAGGTGTGCCCTTGTGGATGTGTGTGATGTGCACAGGTATGTATTTGCACACAGGTGTATGTGCACACGTCTATATGTATGCATGTATATGGGTGTGCCCATGTGCACGTGTGTGTGTATGTGTGGACTGTGTGAGTGCATGTGTGTGCATGTGGATGTGTGAAGGTGCGTGTGTGTGTGTGTATTGTGTGAGTGCACACAGGTGTGCCCGTGTGGGTGTGAGATGTGCACAGGTATGTATGTGCACACAGGTGTATGTGCACACAGGTATATGTGCACACATCTATATGTACGCATGTATGTGGGTGTGCCCATGTGCACGTGTGTGTGCGCGCATGCACCAGCTGTGCCCTTGAGGCTGAGCTCAGGGAGCCACATCCGCCTGTCCACGGAGGCCCTCCCCTGAGAAAGGACCCCACCTTCCTGGAGATGCCGTCTTCTGAGAGCCTCTTACAGAGGGCGTTGAAGGGTCTGGCATCCTCCTCGGCCTCCCTGGGGTTCTCCAGGTCGGTGCTGCGAGGGCTGCCCTCGGCCCGCCGGTCCATGCCCACCTCCAGGAGGCCCAGCAGGTGCTTGGCAGAGCCGTCCAGGGGTAGGATCTAGGCAGAAGCACGGTGGGGGGGTCACTGCCACCTTCTGGAGGAGGGCGGCACCTCCGCTGTGGGAGCCCAGGGTGCACCTGCCCAGCGTGGCGCCACGGTCACCTTGGAGGAGATGAAGTCCTCCAGCTTCCCCAGCAGCCCGCTGTTCCGAGTGAAGTCCACGGTGTAGCAGTCCTCCACCCAGGCCTGCAGGACGCAGAGGCTCCGCCTGTAGATCTTGGTGAAGGTCGAGGTGGGGTCCTGGTGGGCCCTGGAGACGCGGGGGAGCTGTTGAGCTGCCAGGATGTGGGAGTCGGGGGCAGAGGCCCAGGGGCTGCGTGAGGTTCTCCCGGAGAGGCAGTGTGGGACCAGGCTCCATGAGTGCAGGGGGCTTAGGGGGCTGGGCATCTTCTGTGGGTCCCTCCCTCGAGGCGGGAGCTGGCTGGCTGATGGCCTAAGGTGTCCAGCCTGGGCATATGGGGGCAAGGGGGTGCATGGCATGTCCTGAGGGGGCATCAGGTCAGCCCAGAGAGAGGCAGAGCCCCTCCCCCCTTGGCCCACCACCCCTCTCCTGACCCCAGCTGCTGGCCATGGGTCCAGAGGGAGGCTGGGGGCCAGCAGGACCCTCTGCTTGGTGCTCCCCCTTCCCCCCAGCTGACCTTCTGGCTCTCACTGCCTGCCCACCTGCCCTCCGCTTTCCTCTCGGGCCAGCAGGAAGAGACCCCGACTCCCCCAGGTCCCCTCCCAGAGCTCCCAGGTGCCCAAGCCACCGCTCTCCTGCCCCAGCTGCTTTCTCAGCATCCGTGTGTGTCCCCACCTCCAGCCAGACCTCCAGCCAGGCTTCCCTGGCCCCTCACCCCTTTGGGTCGGCAGGGGCCACCTCATTCTTCATGGGGGCTAAACCAGGCCCATGGGCGCCCACCCTGCCCCAGGAGCGCGGTACCTGGTCAGCGTGCTGTTGATGCGGTCGAGGAGGAAGTGCAGGAAGTCCTGGGGTGTGCAGAAGTAGCGGAAGGTGTAGAGGAACTGCTGCACGTAGCCCTCCAGGAAGGCGTCGCTGTGGGACAGGACGGGGTGGCAGTGAGGCAGCCGGGTGGCCTCACCCCAGGGCTCGGCTAGTGTTCTGGGGGTGTGATGGCGTGTGTGTGTGCGTTCTCTTTGTGTATCACTGTCAGGAGAATCCCCGGAGAAATTAAAGGGGGGACATGGATAACAATTCCCAACTACTTCCAGCACCAGGGCCTTTTTTTTTTTTGGGCAGACTTTCGCTCGTTGCCCAGGCTGGAGTGCGGTGGCGCGATCTCGGCTCACGACAGCCTCCTCCTCCCGGATTCAAGCAATTCTTGCCTCAGCCTCCCAAGTAGCTGGGACTACAGGCACCCGCCACCACGCCCGGCTAATTTTTGTATTTCAGTAGAGACGGGGTTTCACCATGTTTCCCAGGTTGGTCTCAAACTCCTGACCTCAGGTGATCCACCTGCCTTGGCCTCCCAAAGTGCTGGGATGACAGGCGTGAGCCACCGCGCCCGGCTGAACACCAGGGCTTTTCTGAACGCGGCCTGTGCGGGACTTTGGTGTCTCCACTTGCAGGACCCGTTAGCTCTGGAAGCTGAGGGAGCCGGTGCCTCGGGACTGGGCGCAACGCTGCACGCTCAGAGGTTCTGGCTCTTCCCTGGGTGAAACTGGGTCACCCTCAGGAGACACTGGCCAGGGCCCTGCATGTGGGTCTGGGACTGTCCTGGGAGCCCAACGGCCACGGTCAGGAAGCCGAGGTCCAGCAAGGCCGCCTCCCACACTGGAGGAGTCTCAGGCAGGAGACGGCATGGCCCTGGAACAAGGGGCCTGGTCACCTGCTCACCTGGGGGCCGAGGACACAGGTGGCCACAGCTCACGCCAGGCCCTACACAGCTCCAGCCCCAGGCTGCCCTGCAAAGGTGATGCCCACCAGGTCCACAGAGCAGAGAAGCCCCTCGTCAGGAGACGCTCCTTTCATGGAAGCACAGTGCTCACACTTACACCGTGCAAGCCACAAACTCCACAACCAGATACGCACGCCACACACGTGCACACAAGCCACACAGAGCTCCACAACCAGACACGCACACCACACACGTGCACACACACACTACACACCACACATATGTACACATACACCACACTATACCCCATGCCACACACCACACTATATTCCACACCACACACCACACTATACCCACCACACACCACACACACACCACACTACACTCCACACCACACACCACACACACCACACTACACACCACACACACACCACACTACACCCCACACCACACACACACCACACTA
>NC_037677.1:129704497-129724565 GCF_003255815.1 Theropithecus gelada | reverse complement strand
CGGCTAGTTTTTTGTATTTTTTAGTAGAGACGGGGTTTCACCGTGGTGGCCAGGATGGTCTCGATCTCCTGACCTCGTGATCCGCCCGTCTCGGCCTCCCAAAGTGCTGGGATTACAGGCTTGAGCCACCGCGCCCGGCCTTATTGACTTTTTAATTTAAAATTTTTTTTTTTTTTTTTGAGACGAGGTCTTGCTCTGTCACTCAGGCTGGAGTGCAGTGGCCTGATTTGCTCTGTTGCCCAGGTGGGAGTGCAACCTCCAACTCCCTGGGTTCAAGCAATTCTCCCATCTCAGCCTCCCAAAGTGCTGGGGTTACAGGCATGAGCCACTGCACCAGCCTTGCCTTTCTTTTGAACTTAAGCCCAACGACACGGATTCCAGCTGACCTGTGCACACGAGCCCCTGAAAACCTCCTCCGGGAACCCACTGGCTGCGCACTGCGGTGTGTTGGGCAGTGGCCGCAGGGTTTGCCCCGGCCCTTGGCTGCTCTGTAGTGTGAGCGTGAGCGTGTGAGTGTGAGCGTGTGAGTGTGAGCGTGAGTGTGAGCGCACGCCTGGGGTGCTTCTCCTGAACATGCCCAGAGTCTGAGTTATTGCCTAGAAGGTGGAGCCGGGGACCTCATCCCCAGGGCTGTCTCCGGGAGGGAAGCAGCACTGAGGCCAGGCGACAGGTCCTGACTGCAGGAGCCGGGGGCAAGGGCTGCCGGGCTCTGCTTCACGCACAGACACCAGCTGGGGCTGAGCCTCCTGGGATGGGACTACATTCAGGGAAAGGGCGCCCCGTTGTCCCAGGATGCCTCCCACGCCTGGCCAGGCAGCCCCTCATCTGAGCACTCCTGTCTTGCGGGACAGGCACACGGATGTAGAGGCTGGAGGAGGGGTGCCCTGAGGATGGGCTGCCAGGTCAGTGACCCCCGAGACTGCCCTTCCCTCCAGGGCACAGAGGCAGATACAGCCTCCTCCTGCACCCATGGGGCTTGGCCCATTACTGAGGAGGGTGGTGATTCTGGTGGTGGGGGGTCTGGGAAGCCTTGGGGGTCCATGGGAGCCGGGCCTTGAGCAGCAGGTCTTCAGGGGGACTGTGAGGTGCCACGGGGCAGGGGCACCTGGCTGGGGGCAGAGGCGAGAGGCGCGGCAGCCCTTGGCCCACAGCCTCCTGTGAGGGGTTCAGGAGGCGACCGCCCCGAGGGGCTCATCCGCGAACCCATCCACCAGGCTTCCTTTTGTGACATGCAGTTGGCTGAGATCCACCCCCTCCGCCTCGTCAGCCGCCAGTGATCCGCTCCGTTGATAGTGTTAATTTTTGAATGTTTTTTTGCAAAATAAAAAAATGCAGGCGACATTTCTGTGTAACTACTTGAGTCCGCTCTATCTGGCGGTTCATGGAGATGGGGTCCCTGTGCTGTCTTCTCCCGTGCACGGGTTCAGCAACGGCAGTGGGGGTGCCACGGAGGGCCAGGCTCCCGGCTACGGCGGTGTGGGCCGTGGTCCCAGCTGCGTAAAGACCAGGCCCTCTGCAGGACCTCGGCCACTAAGCCAGGTTCCCCAAGCCCTCTGGATCCTGCTGCCGCCCAGCCAAGTGCAACCCCGCCCCTCACACTGGGATGCAGGCTGCCTGTGGCTGCCTAAAGTGCAGTGAAATTAAAGTATCAGGTCCTCGGTCACGTGAGCCATGTTTCCAGAGCTCAGTAGCCACACATGGCTGTTGGCTACCCTGTGGACAGCATCTAGAACATTCCATCATCAAGGAAGGGACCTGCTGGGCTGGGCAGGTCGAGGTTGGTAAACGCAGGTATCCCCACGGAGCTGTGTTCTGCTGCCGGGGCACCTGGTCCTGGCTTCTGAGGATGGTGGTGGCCACGTCCCCCATGGCCTGCAGCACAGGGCCTTCGTCCGGGCCCCGGAGGTCACCCGCGCCAGGCTCCATCCGGCCCCCTCACCCCCGTCCATTTGCAGAGAGGCTGATGTCGAGAAAATCTCCCGGGAAAGGTCTGTGTACCCCGAGGCATCCGAGAACCCGGAGGTGGGTGCCTGCGAGCCCGGATGCCCACCCGGCTGGAGTGCAGCTCACGCAGACTCGTCTCGGGGCGGCACCTCCACAGCCTCCATTCACAGTCAGACTCGACGTCCGTTAGGGGCGTCCCTCACGTGGGAACCACAGGCAGACTCCTTGAGAAGGACGGTCTTGACTGATTTTAATAAATCTACGGGAACTAAGATCTACATCACACACAGGGCGGTGAGGAGGGAAACACGAGGCCAGGCTTCACCAGTGCAGACAGATGGGGGAGGAACCCACACCAGTGCTGTTCACCCCGACTCTGGGAGACACGGATGCCGGTTCCACAGCCCCAGGGCACGTGGCTGGCGCTGGCAGGTGGGGGTCAGCGCTGAAAGGAGGAAATGCCCGCCCACCAGCTGCTCCGGCCGCCCCGGCGAATGGCCCTGGCTGCACTGTGCGCGTTCTGGGCTGCAGACGTGAAAATCTGTCTCCAGCTTGTTTTTGCCCTTGCTGTGTTTCTGAGCCTCCTGTTTTGAAACAGACACAGTAGTTCCTCCAAGAGAAACGTGAGGCTGTGGCCACGGGCTGGATGCTGTGCATTTGGGGGCTGAGTCCTCCTCAGGACACCATGCACTTGGGGCCGAGTCCTCCCTGCTGGACACTGGGCGTTCAGGGTTCTGAGTGCTCCTCAGGACGCTGGGCATTTGGGGGCCGAGTGCTCCCTGCTGGACTCCGTGAGTTTTGGGGCCAAGTGCTCCCTGGGGCACGCCGTGCGTTTGGGGCCAGGTCGTTTGGTGTCTGCTGTGCAGGCCGCCCTTTCTCTTCCCAGCCCCAGGGGAGGCCTGTGTCCTCGAAGCCCCCGCAGGCCCTGTGTGGGGTGTCCGAGGTGCAGAGGCTGTAGCACCATGTGGGTCTTTCACGTGGCCCAGAAGCTGAATAAAGTGAACGCTTCACAGAACTTAACCCCCGTCCCCTCACCTGCCCTGAAGAGACGCCGGCTCATATTCTGGACCGAGTCATAGAGTGGAGGCTGGGAGGCGGCAGGAGAGGAGCAAGTAGGAGCCCCAGGAAGGGCTCTGATGCCCAGAGGCTGGGGGAGGCTTCCCACTGCGGCTCGGGGGTCGAGGCTGATGGTGGTGGGAGAGGTTCCTGGAGCTGATGGCCGCTGGGCCCCTCCTGTCACCTACCCTGGAGTCCTGGGGCTCTGGGTCACTGGCCCTGCCTTGAGTCCAGAGCTCTGCGGGCCTCTCCTGCACCCAGGACTCCCCGGTCTAAGACCTCCCTGCTGGCCAGGGAGGAGTTGCAGCTGCTTCTGACCCAGGATGGCACTGCTGGCCAGAAAGCCCAGGCCGGTGTGCGGCGACCAGGCCCAGCCTGGACTTGCTGGGCAGGCGTTTCTGGTGTTTTCTTTCACCGCAGAGTGAGGCTGCCCAAGGGCCGGAGACGGTGCCTGTCCCATGGGAGACACGGCCAAACGCAACCGGGTCACGAGCATGGAGGGGCCTCCTGGGAACCTGTCGCCCCGGCAACCATGAGAGAAAAGCCCTTCCGTGCCCCCAGACCTGGAGCCACCAGGAGCACCCGTGCAGACGAGCCTGTCCCGACGTGGAGCTCAGCCCGGGGAGGGGGCCCTGACCATCTTGACGGCCACGGGGTGGGGGCACCAGGACCAGTGTCATCCTGGTAGGGGCTCTGGGTACACGGTGCCATCCGTCACCTGCAGTGACTGGGAAGCCCTGCTGGAAGGAGGCCCCTGCACCACCCTGCAGTGCCGAGGCCTGGGACTCACCGGGCTCTGGGCGTCGGGCAGGGCCCCGTCCACCTGCTGCCGCCCTAGGTCCTTCACATAGTTGTGGACGTCGGCCCCGAAGCAGTCGGCCTCGTAGAAGGCACTGCACCAGCCGGGGCTGCAGCTCTGGAATCCGGCTGGGCCAGGGGACACGGCCGGGCCGCCCCCCTTGGACCTGGCCAGTCGGGTCACCGCCTCCGCGTCCGAGGCCCCGCCAGCTGGCCGTCTGTCCTCGCCAACCTCAGGCTGCTGCGCTCTCTCGGCTTTTACGGACCTCTGAGGCCGAAACCCCACCTCAAAGTTTCCCCGGGAGAGTGCCTCCGAGTCCACATCCGACACCAAGGTCCTGCTGCTGGTCCTGGCCATGGCTGGCTTCTCTTTTCCTTGAAAGAAAGAGACACGGGTTACGTGGATAGCGGCTCCTGTGGGCGGAGCCTGGGCAGGCTTTACTGGGAGGCTGGTGGTGCCTGCGTGCCCAATGCCCTTCTCTCTTGCACCCACCACGGGCGCCCCCGAGGCACTGCCGCCTCCCAGTGCCGGGGAGATGCTGGGACCCTGAACTGCCGCATGGGGCCGGATTACAGCGAGAGGCCTCTCCCCAGATGGCGCCCCTCTCTGGGCCCTCACTGGCTCCAAACTTACTCGCCCTGGGGTGGGGCCGGGCCCTGTCCTCGCTGGCTCCACTATCAGCACTGTGTCCCTCTGCCCCCTCACGCTCTCCTCTTTTCTACTGGAATTTAAAAAGTGGTCCCCAGCTCTGTCCTTGGCTTTCCTGCCATCCAGGAGTGCACAGGCCTCATGCCCCAGTCTGCCTGCCTGGTCTCCGACTTGTTGGAATAGGAACTGGGTCCATCACCAAACCTGGCCATGACCATGGACAGCCTGAGGGTGACCACCGCCACCACCTTGTCCGTAACACCGAGCCTGCTGGCCGGACACTGGGACTTCCCCAGCCCGGCATTCATGTGCCTTGGGAGCCCGGGGCTAACGAGCCAGTAGCCCAGCCCCAGGGTCTTTCGGCAGCTGCTTCTGCCTTGTTACCAAAGCCCCAGGCTCACAGGCCTGCCTCTGCTTGGAGAGGGGATCCCGCCTGGCTCCTGGCGGCTCCCACTGTCCCAGTGAGTGGTGACAGAGGACCCCTCACCTCCAAGGCCCCGGGTTCCTGCTCGCCCCCAGGAGAGGACGGCCTTTGGCTGGGGCACCCCTGGGGCAAAGGCAGTGCCGCCAGAGCCGCGCAGTCCGAGGCCACCAGGACCCCGGGGTGCCCCCTGAACTGTAGAGCACAGAGGAGCCTGCAGAGCTCCTGCCGCGGGACCTGCCCAGCACTTACCCAGGGGGTGCAGCGAGGGCCTCCTGCTGGACGGGGAGCGGGGGCTCCGGCTACTCTCGAGCTGTGACTCAGCGTCCTCAGCCGTGCTGACAGCAAGAATGCAGGTCAGGTGGCCGTCCCCACGTCTCCACCCCTGCCCACTGGGAGGAGGCTTCAGTCTCCACAGGGCCAGGCCCACAGGCCCACACGGCCATGCGGAGCCCTCACTGGAGGCAGCAGGAGGTCACCCTCCCGGTCACTAAGGGGGTGGCAGGAGCCAATGGGGTCCCTGGATCATTCACTGCTTGGGGTCCCTGGGGGGCTCTGGAGCAGTCTCTCAGGGCTGCAGGCCGGGGAGGCTGGGGCTGGGGTGGGTGCACTTGTTCACAGCTGTGAGTTTACGCCACACACAGGCGCAGGAGCTGCCCGGGCTGCCAGCACTGCATGGAGCTGTGAGCAAGGCAATGTGGGGTGGCCGCTGCCCCACCCAACACGGCTCGGTGCCGGGCCCTGCGGGGTCTGGGGCCGCCTGTTTGGGGGTCTCCTCTCCTCCTTGGGGCCCTCACACTGGTCCCTCTGAGCAGGGAGCCCTGTGGCCACCACTGCCCAGGCCCCCTGCAGCCTCCCGGAGTGCCCCTGCCTCATATTCCCTGCAAGCCCTTTCTTCCTCCAGAAGAAACTCAGGCCCGACGGGAAAGCTGTGGGTCGGCATCAGGCCCGGGAGGGGCTGTGGGTTGGCGTCAGGCCCACGAGGGGCTGTGGGTCAGCGTCAGGCCCAGGAGGGGCTGCTGGGACGCCCCTCCAGCTCCACCAAGGGTGGCCCCCTGGAGACGGCAGCCAGACAGAAGCTGAGGGTTGGGAGGGGAAGGCTGGGCTGCGTCGGGGCAGCAGAGCCCGAGCACAGTGGGTGTCCAGGAGGGGCGGGGATGCAGGGCCGACCTGGGCACCCACCTTGGGGAGGGCGACGCCTGCCCGTTCACCACTCTAAAGAGGTTCTGCAGCAACTTCTCATCCCAGTACAGGTCGCAGAACTTCTCAGAAATGGCACCACAGAAAGTGGCAAAGGTGAGATCTTTCAAGGCGAGGATGTACTCCCCTGGTTTTGCAAAACGATGGAGACAAGTGAGATGGTGGCAAGGCTGCTTGTCTGGATTCCTCGTGGCTGATCTCGGCTACGGGGCTGGGGGCGGGCGTGGGGCGGCCTTGAGTCCCCTGTGGGGCTCTCCCGGGCCCAGGCCTCCTCTGGGGCATCTGCAGCCCCCACGTACCCATGATCAGAGCCTCCAGCCCATTGTCCAGGTAGCCATCGAAGGCAAATTCCTCCTGGATGAGGCGCGTGGCCTCCTGCAGCGACGGGCAGGCCGTCCTCCCTGGGAGTGGCGAGGCGTCCACACCGGGCAGACAGGGCCTCCGGTCTGCGGGCCGTGGCCTCTCTGTGACACTGTCTGGGCTCTGGTCATCACGTTCCCCGGCAGGGGTGGCCCTGGGGCCCTCTGGGTCCTGGCCCGGGTGCTCGGTGGCCTTGCTTCGGGGAGGCTTGGGCGGGTGGCGTGGGCCGTGGTGGGCTGTGGTGGGCCCCAGGGTGTCGGGCCTGAGACCCCCGGAAGTAACTCCAGGGGGGGCCTGCCCAGATGGCCCTGGCCTTTCAGGCAGCGCAGATGCCTTCATGGGCGGGGCGGGGACTGGAGAGCTGGGAGCTGCCGATGAGGCCTCCTCTGGCTGGTTTGCTGGGGCCCGGGGTGGAGGGCAGGGGCAGCCCTGGGCTGGGTCACGCTGCGCTGACTCCCCAGGAGGCTCTGGGGCTGCTCCCTGTGACCCCGGACCAGGCGCCGGCCCGTCAGGCGTCTTCAGGCTGGGGGACCCGGCGAGGGCCTCTGCGGAGAGCTTCTCACCATCTCCCTCCCTCTGGCTGCCCCTCTCCTGGGCCAAGGCAGGCTGGTCCCTACAGGAGGAGCGGAGCTCAGGAGGGGCTGCCCGTGCCCGGGACCCAGCAGCTCCCGGCTGTGGGGACGAAGCTCACCTGGCCATAACTGTGTTCTGCGCGAGGACGATGGGCTTGAAGTGTGTGGCCTCGGAGGTGAACGCTGCAGGCAGCTGGGTGGCTTCTTCACAGCAGGGGCGCTGGCTGGGCACCGGCCCTGGCACAGCCACAAGCCTGGTGTCGCTGTTCACCGGCAGGAAGCCTGGGGACCCAGGGGGCTGAGGGTGCGGGCGGGTGGAGTGGCCCCAGCACGTGCCACACCACCGGGTCATCCCACCCGGTGTGCGGCTGCCACGTCCCCTCCCACATGTCCCCAGCGGCTTCCTCTGTGCCCAGCCTGGCCCCTGAACGGGAGGGTGGGTGTGGCTGGTGCTGGGGGGAGGGCCAGGAGGCGGGGACAGGCCAGAAAGACCAGGCCCCACCAGAAGGCTTGGAGGGGCCTGCTGAGGAGGGCTCAGTACAGGGGTGGGTGGGCTCTGTGTGGACTCTGGGAGGGTCTCCAGATGTGGGCTTGGGAGGGCCAGCTGCTGGGAGATGGGAGTGAGAACCTGAAACTGGGGCCTGAGGGACCGGGAGTTTTGGGAGAGATGGGGGCTGGCAGGGGCAGGCAGGCTGGGCTGCACTGGCCACGCTGGCTGAGCTCTAGACTTGCTGCCCGGGTTTCCGGGAGGTGCCGGCTGTGTCTGTCCATGCAAAGGTGGGGGCAGCTGTGGTGTGGGGTGCAGGGGCTAGTGGGGCAGCAGGGGCTGGTCGGGGCCCCACCTGGGCTGGGCTCTGGGGCTGGTGCCACACTTGGCTTCAGTTCAACCACTGAGAAGGCGTTTTGGAGGCTGATGGTCTCTTCTTCCTGGTACACCTGGGGATGAGGCGACAGCCCTGGGCCAGGTGACCATGGAGCTCCGCCAGCACCGGCAACACCCACAGGGCGCCCCCCACCCGCCCGCTGGTGCGGTGGAGCTTCCCGATGGGGAGGAGCTGGGTGTGGCGGCCGCACGGCCTGAGCTCTGCCTGGAGAGGGAGCTGTTGGGGCTCCTTTGCCTCCCAATCCAACCAGGTTTCCGTGGGTTCCGGGGAGGGGGAGACGCCGGCACCATGTGAGACTCAGGGCCCGGGGGTGGGTGCTGGGCGGCCATCCTTGGGATCCTGCCCCGATCCTGATCTGGTTCCCTGGGGCCACTGTGGGGCCTTCAGGAGATAGGACCCAAGTGTCCCCCGCACCCCCAGACGCACCCACCCACAGCTCGGTGGTCAGCAGAGACCCGGGGGTGGGGCTGCCGGAGGCGGCCAGGCAGGGGCAAGCGCATGCGGGTGGGAGGAAGCTAAGAGCAGCGGGGGAGGAGGCGGCCCAGCTGTTCTAGCCCCGCCCCACCTGGCAGGTGGAAGCCCTGAGGTGGGCGAGGATTTTCCGGCTGTCCATGCCTCGCTGCAGGAGGTAGCTGCCGCACACCTGGGGGGAGGAGACGGTTCACACGTCCCGACAGGCCTCAGCTACGGCTGCGACCGTCCCCATGTCGCTGGGTCCCCATCTGAAAAAGCTCAGGGCTGCCAGGAGCGTTTCCTGTTTGTTCTCATCGACACCTGACAACAGGCCCGGGACGAGCCTTTCTTAGAGCATTTCCTGAAAAGGGCTCACAGTCGGCCACTGTCTGCCAGGCTCTCTGCGAGGCAGAATCCCAAACCCAACGTTGGCCACAGACCTGGTGGCCTCGGCGCCTGGACACTGGCAGCCCTTGGTCACGTTCACCTGAGCCCCGCACCCCCTGCGCCCGGCCACTCCTGTTCTCCCTTTATAAGCCCAGGCCTTGTGCATGTGGGAATTGAGCTCAGCTTCCTTGGCTCTCGGTAGTTACCGAATAAAATCTGCTTTCACTGCTTAGTGGACATCCAGCCGTTTCTAGATCTCATCCTCCCATGGCAGAGGAGGCCTGAGAGGCCCAGAGGGTCTGAGTGACCCGCCCAAGGCCACAGAGCAGTTGAGGCGGAGACGGCTGGGCCCAGGTCCCCAACTCCATGGCTGTCTCCGCTCCTCCAGACACGGCTCCTCCCCAGGAGGTCCTCCTGATCACCCACACATCAGGGTTTGGCTCCTCCCCAGGAGGTCCTCCTGATCACCCACACATCAGGGTTTGGCTCCTCCCCAGGAGGTCCTCCTCATCACCCACACACGGCTCAGCTCCACCTGCTGGGTGCGGGCGCAGGTCCCAGCAGGAGTGTGTTAGAACCCAGCCCCAAAGCCTGAGTCCAGCAGGGAGATCAGGCAGGGAGGGGCGGGGCTGGTGGGATCCTCAGAGGAGGTGGGGGTTCAGGGTGGGGGGTGGGGTGTGGAGGCCTCTCTCTGCTCCCCTCCAGCAGGACCTAAGAGCAGGGGTCTGTACGTGGCCACAGGACACCCCTTGCCCCTGCCTTGGCCTTTTGGACAAGTTGGAGAGAGCAGGCTCCGCAGGAGGGATGGCCGTGGTGGGGAGCAGCAGAGACCCCCATGCTGTCCGCCCACATGGATGTGGCCATGACGCAAAACCCACTCCCTTCCCCATGCGATGGCTGGGCTGACGTCTAGAAACAAGGACCTGGAAACAGAGCTGGTGGCCTCATCACCTGCACACTGGCAGCCTGTGCTCCTCCACCTCCAGCTCACGGAGGGTGGCCACTGCCCACAGTCCTTAGACCCTGGGCTGGGACTATGACAGCGGTGTGGTTACCTTGATGGCCTCGGCCGCGGACGGCCGCTCTGGGGCGCTGCGCCTGGCCATGTCCAGGAGGAGGGTCTTGAGCCTGCGTGGCAGGGCCAGCTTGTGGTTGCAGGGGACACTGAACTTGGCTGCGGTCCACAGGACAGCGGCCACACAGTACACAGAGGCCTGGGCGGGTGGGGAGAGAACAGTGGTGTTGACCGCAGGGCTGTGGGCCACTGTGCCCAGCAGACCTGCCCACGTCAGGCACCCTGAGGGGCACCCAGGCACTGCCCCTACAGATGGCCTCTCCTCAGGAACCCTCCTCAGCATCTGTCGGGCCCCACCCTGGACCCCCACATCTGCCTCCAGGTCATGGTCCAGGAACCTGCCGGTCGAACTCTCCCCCGTGGTTCTGTCCGTGTTTTAAAACACCTGAGGGTTGGAAGCCTCAACTGGACTTTCCCGCCTTCCACTCTCCTCACGAAGGCAGCAGCTCGAGGGTCTGAGGAGAACTGGCCGGCACAGTTCCCACCTCATGGTCCCCGCTCCCGGGAGCCCCCCACCCGGTGCTGTGCTGCTACACGGCTAACAACAGGCTCTCCAAGCGACCGCACCACCTGTGTGCAAACTGAGTTCATTCCGCACGTTGTGGACGGAAAGGACGCACAGCGCACCGTTTCATGCACTTTTTGTAAGATCCACAGAGCCCGTCGATTCTCACTGAAGGCTTTCGTTGATTTTTACTGACATTCATCTGCGGTCCACCGCAACACACAGGTGCTTCTGACATGAGTGTTGGTTGATGCTTTCATTCATTTCAGTAAATGAGATGGAAGTGGAACAGGACAGACCCATGCTGGAATTCAGGGCACTGCTCTGAGCGACGTCTTTGCTGAATCAGATAATCGTGGTGGATATTGGAAGACCATGTCCTCCATCTTTTGGGCTGTCCGCAATGGAGTGTCTGCAGACATGACACACTTTTAAGTTTAATCACATTAATCACGTGCTCTCCATCACTTCAGTTAAGTCCAGAGTCAACAGAACAAGACATTTGTAGCATTGGCTGCTTTCCCTGGTGTAAGTACTCCGGCTACCAACACAGTGCCCTTGAGTGTGGAGCTGGGAAGAGGAAGCTCCCCTTTATAAAGTTCCCACCATCCAGGCACAGTGGACGCAGACAGCCCCATGAGAACAGTAACAGCCAACTAGAGTCAGATAAGTAGGAAATTACCCATTTTGAGCACTTGCTACACTTTTAAAAAATTAACGTTTTATTTTGCGATAACTGTCGACTGACATAGTTTTAAGAAATAATATAGAGAGAGCTCATGTACTTTGTACCCAGTTTCCTCAACAGTGGCAGCTTGAAACTATAGTCCAATATCTTAGCCAGCACATCGCCATTGGCACAAAAATCTTGGTACACCATCTGTTGCATTTTCATTTTCACTCCGTTCTATATGTTTTTAAAATTTCCTTGAAACTTCTTCTTTGACACATAGAGTATTTAGAATGTGTTGTTTCGTTTCCAAGTGTTTGGAAAATTTCCCTTTTATTTTTGTTACTGTGGTCAGATAACGTATTTGTATGACTTAAATTCTTTTAAATGTGTTGAGGTTTGCGTTATGGCCCAGGATTTGGTCTAGCTTGGTGTAGAGTCAGTGGGCAGCTAAGAAGAATGTGGATTCTGCTGTTGTTGGGTGGAGTGTCCTTTAAATGTTGACCCAACCCTGTTGATTGCTGGTGGTGTTCAGTTCCTTCATATTTTTACTGGTTTACAGTCTGACTGTTCTATCAAGTGTTGAGAGAGGGAAACTGAAATCTCTAACCATAATTGTGGATTCATCTGTTTCTCCATTAATTCCATCAGTTTTGCTTCACATATTCTGCAGCTCTGTTATGTGGCGCATATACGTTTAGGATTGCTATGTCTTCTTGGTGGATTGACCCTTTATTGTTATAGAATGTCCCTCTTTGTCTCTGCCAATTTTCTTTGCTCTGAAGTACACTTTACCCGATATTAATGCAGTCACTTCTGCTTTCTTTTTATCATTTTTATAATGTATCTTTTCTAACTCTTTTAACTTGAAATCTACTTACATTGTTTTATTTGAAGTGAGTTTCTGGTAGACAGTACATGGTTAGGTCATGTTTCTAAACATTACTCTGTCAATCTTCTTCCTTTCTTCTTCTCCTCCTCCTCCTTCCTTCTCCTTTTTCCTTCTTCTTGCTCTTCTTCCTCCCTTCTCTTCTTTCTTCCTTCTTCCTCCTTTATTTTTTTAAGAGACAGGGTCTCACTCTTGTTGCCCTGGCTGGAGTGCAATGGCTCTATCTGGGCTCACTGCAGCCTCTGCCTCCTAGGTTCCAGTGATTCTCCTGCCTCAGCCTCCAAGTAGCTGGGATTATTACAGGCACCCACCACCATGCCCAGCTAATTTTTGTATTTTTAGTAGAGATGGGGTTTCACCATCTTGGCCAGGTTGGTCTCAAATTCCTGACCTCAGGTCATCCATCTGCCTTGGCCTCCCAAAGTGTTGAGATTACAGGCCTGAGCCACTGCGTCCAGCCTGTTTCCTTAATTTCTGAAGGATATGTTTTCTGGAAATAGGTTTCTGGGTTGAAAGTTCTTTCAGCACTTAAAAAAATGCTATGCACTTCCTCTACAATTACTGATGAGAAATCTGATCATTTGAGCTGTTTCCCCCCATATGTATATATGTAAGCTGCTGTTTCTCTCTCTTCTTGGTTTTTACTTTTATTGTTTTGGAGAGGGGAGGGTTAGTATTCAGAGGTTTGACTGTGATATGTCCTGGTGTGGATTTCTTTGCATTGATCACGTTTGGGGTTTTCTCACCTTTGTAAATCTGTAGCTTTATGAGTCTTGCCATAATTCGGAAGTTTTCAGTCATTATTTCTTTGAGTATTTTTTATGCCCCACCCTCCTTCTCTTCTCTTTCCAGGATTTTGATGACATGGATATTAGATCTTTTGTTATAGTCCCACAAGCTTCTCAGTCTTTGTTCGTTTTTTTTTTTTTGTCTATTTTCTCTTTGTTGTCCAAACTGTGTAATTTCTATTGTTCTGTCTCCATTTCACCAATTCTTTCCTCTGCCCTCTCTATTCTGCTTTTAAGCCCATTCGTTGAGTTTTTAAAAAAATCAGCTCTAAAATTTCCATTAGCTTTTTCTTTTCATTTTCTATTTCTTTGTTGATACTTTCTATTTCTTTGCTGAGACTTTTTCACTTGTTTCAAGCATGTTTGCAATTGCCCAACGAAGCATTTTTATGATGGTTGCTTTAAAAATTTTAAAGTCATTTTTAACATTTCTGTCGTCTCCAGGTTGGTATCTATTGGTTGTCTTTTTTCATTCAGTTTGACATCTTCCTGATTCTTGGTATCATGAGTCCTTTCCCCATTGCTTGATTTTGTCAGCTCTGTCAAAGATCAGATGGTTGTAGGTGTGCAGCCTTATTTCTGGGCTCTCTGTTCTCTTCCATTGGTCTATGTGTCTGTTTTTCTACCAGTGCCATGCTGTTTGCGTTACTGTGGCCTTGTAGTATAGTTTGAAGTTGGGTAACGTTATGCCTCTGGCTTTGTTCTTTTCACTTAAAATTGCTTTGGCTATTTCAGCTCTTTTTTGGTTCCATATGAATTTTAGAATAGTTTCCTCTAATTCTGTGAAAAATGACATTGGTAGTTTGATAGCAATAGCATTGACTCTACGGATTGCTTTGGGCAGTGTAGCTGCTTTACCAACACTGATCCTGCCCATCTGTGAGCATGGGATGCGTTTCCACTTGCTTGTGCAGTCTCCGATTCCTTTCAGCCATGTTTTCCAGTTGTCCTTGCAGGGTAGGCTGCAGGGAAGGAAGGTCCTGGCTCCTGCTCACTTTCTCTGAGGCCATCTGGGGCCAGGGCAGGCACTGGGCACTTCTCTGCAGTCTCACAAGGATGAGTCCAGGCTCCAGGCTCGGCCCTTGCTGGGCGGGGACACAGTGCTCCCGTGGGGTTTGGCTGGTGCACAGCAGGGAGTATAAGCGCATCCTGGTTCTCCCTGGCCCTCTGATTACAGACCCAGGCTTTTTTTGGGGCATTTATTTTATTACTTATTTTTTTGAGACTGAGTCTCGCTCTGTCACTCAGGCTGGAGTGCAGTGGCATCATCTTTGCTCACTGCAACCTCTGCCTCCTGGGTTCAAGCGATTTTCCTGCTTCAGCCTCCCAAGTAGCTGGGATTATAGGCACACACCAACACCCCTGGATAATTTTATTTTTAGTACAGGTGTGGTTTCACCATGTTGGCCAGGGTGTCTTGAATTCCTAACGTCAGGTGATCCGCCTGCCTCGGCCTCCCAGAGTGCTGTGATTACAGGCGTGAGCCACCACACCCGGCCCTGTTGGGGTATTTGTTTTTTTTTTTGAGACAGGGTCTCGCTCTGTCATCCAGGCTGGAGTGTAGTAGCATGATCTTAGCTCACTGCAACCTCCTGGGTTCAAACAATCCTCCCACCTCAGCCTCCTGAGTAGTTGGGATTACAGGCGTGTGCCACCACACCTGGCTGGGATTACAGGCGTGCGCCACCACACCTGGCTAATTTTTGTATTTTTAGTAGAGATGGGGTTTCGCCATGTTGCCCAGGCTGGTCTCAAACTCCTGGACTAAAGTGATCTGCCTGCCTTGGCCTCCCAAATTGCTGGAATTACAGGCATGAGTCACCATGTCTGGCCTGTTGGGGCTTAAATTCTTTTTTATTACTCAAAAAGGCTTCATTTTTTTCTTTAGTTTTCTGACTCTGTGCTTGTGCCTCAACACTTTCCCAGCGATTTTTGTTCCTTGAAGAGGAAAGATGCTGGATCCTACAGGAGCACACACCCAGAGCCACTGCAGCCTCATGGACGCGATTTTTGTTTGAGAAATCTCGTAAGAGCTTCAGGTCTCACAGCACCAACCCCCTGAGGTCAGCCTGGGCCACCTGCAGATTGTGGCGCTTTCCCAGCCTTCTTGGTGTAAAGGTGAACCATCTACTGCTGGGGTTCGTGACAGCCTCTTTTCATTACAGACTAGATTGCAGGAAAGCCTTCAATGGTTTGGGAAACGGTGGACCATTCCGAGTTCCTCTAGACAACATCCCCAGAAGATGAAAAAGCACAGCTTTTAGTGTGTGTGCCCACTGGTTTTTCCCAGTCACTGGCTTCTTTACATCCAAGTCTCAATATATGAAGCAGAAAGAAAATCCAGGGCACTCACGGCTGCCTTGTTCCTTGGTCCAGAGGCCCCTTGCCAGCTGCCTTCTCCTCCTGCAGGTGGCCTGGTGCTTGTTTTTTGCACAGTGTGCAGGGTGCTTAGTGCAGGGTGGTTATTGCAAGGTGCTTACTGCAGGGTGTTTGTTTAGTGCAGGGTGCTTAGTGCAGGGTGCTTAGTGCAGGGTGTTTAGTGCAGGGTGCTTAGTGCAGGGTGTTTAGTGTAGGGTGTTTAGTGCAGGGTGCTTAGTGCAGGGTGCTTAGTGTAGGTTGTTTATTGTAGGGTGTTTAGTGCAGGGTGCTTAGTGCAGGGTGCTTAGTGCAGGGTGCTTATTGCAGGGTGCTTAGTGCAGGGTGTTTAGTGTAGGGTGTTTAGTGCAGGGTGCTTAGTGCAGGGTGCTTAGTGCAGGGTGTTTAGTGTAGGGTGTTTATTGTAGGGTGTTTAGTGCAGGGTGCTTAGTGCAGGGTGGTTAGTGCAGGGTATTTGTTTAGTGCAGGGTGCTTAGTGCAGGGTGTTTAGTGCAGGGTGCTTAGCGCAGGGTGTTTAGCACAGGGTGCTTAGTGCAGGGTGCTTAGTGCAGGGTGTTTGTTTAGTGCAGGGTGCTTAGTGCAGGGTGTTTAGTGCAGGGTGCTTAGTGCAGGGTGTTTAGTGTAGGGTGTTTAGTGCAGGGTGCTTAGTGTAGGGTACTTAGTGCTCCTCCTTGGTGGGAGGAGCGGGGAAGTACACATTTCTATCCTTCCTGAGTGGAAGTTCTACCTTGATTTTGAATGTAATTTATTTAATTGTATTTAAATTTGTATAATTTAAATTTTAATAATGCTCTTGTTTCACAGGCACCTTATGCACATCCCCGGACGTTGAGCCCTCGGTTCTCGTGAGCTCTAGGGCACATGACTAGTGCTGTCCACGCCGAGCCCGGTCCTAGTGCACCAGCCAGAGCCACGGCCCTGCTGGCAGATACTGCCTCTGGCCGCCTGGCCAGGAAGGGCTGCCCTGACTCCCTTGAGTCCTGACGAGGGCCTGCTGGACAGATGGGGGACGTGGCACCCCTGAGGGCTGGGGGCAGGGCTGGGGAAGGGTGAGGAGGCCCCAGGTACCTTTTCAGTTACCAGCCTCTCCTCTGCCAGCTCGGGAGCCAGAAAGAACGAGTCATAGGAACCTAAGAGAGAAACCCCGGCTGAGCTTTCCTCACCCCTGGTGAGCCGGTGCTGGGCTCGGCCTGAGGGGGACCCCACACACTCACCGTTGGCAGGGGGTGGCTGGAAGAGCACAGCCCCGTCCTCAGCAACCAGCACAGAGTCCAGACACAGGTAGGCTGTGGCAGAGCTTGGGTCAGGGCAGGCATGCGTGCTGCCCTGCACTTGGGGTTGACTAGGGGGAAGGAGCTGCAGAGCCTCGGTCAGGCTGCGCAGACCCCCAGCCTCCCCATGGCACGGGCACGCACCTGCCAGTGCACGCACATGGCCTGCCCCCAGCCCCTGGGGTCCTTGGAGCTGCCTCCTCCTGGCCCTCCCCGTGGGTAGCACTGCCCCAGCCCACACAGTGGCTGCAGAAGCACAACTGCGGCTGAAAGGGAGCTGGGCAGCAGGGAGAACACGGGCAACAGCTCCTCAGCCGAAGCCCCTGCATCGCAGTTCCTGTCCCGGGTCAGGGCCCACGGGGCAGCCATGGGCCCACAGTGAATGGACACTGGAGCTGTGTGTGTCTCCCATGGCCTCTCCCCCAGCCCTCGTAGACGCTGCCCTCATCACCCTCAGGGTGTTTTTACGTCGCGGACGCACCATCCGCCTGCCCTGATGTCTGGCAGGGCTGGGCTCTGATGGGGCAGGACCAGTACAATGCTGAAGATTCCCTCCCCACTCCAAAGCCAACTGCTGCCTCCCTGGGGACAACGTCACTGTGTTGAGAATGTGTGGGCCATGGCAAGGTCCCCGTTCCTCTTTAGGACAGGGTCACCGGTTTCAAGGCCCGCCTTGCAGGCATCTGTCCCCACACCTCCCTTGGTGCTACAACCCAGCAGGCACCTCCACGGTGCTCCAGACAGGAGCCGCCTGCTCCGTTCACCAGAGACACCGTCCTGGCTGCCCCTGGGTCCCTTGGCTCAGGTGGGGGCCAAGTACGCATGGGACGGTGGGGGGATGGAACGGCGGGGGGACAGGACGGAGGGGCGATGGGACGGCGAGGGGATGCGTCACCTGGGTGCTCGGGGTGCATCTGTAGTGCGCGGAGGCAGGCCAGGCACAGGGCCCACAGCTCGTACTCCCGGAAGGGCCGGCCCAGCTGGGACAGGAGGTCCTGCAGGGACACCCACTGTGGACAGGAGAGTGGTGAGGTCAGTGTGGACACCGCTTGCCGGGGCCCGCTGCCTGCAGAGACATGTCCGGGGAACAGGCCAGGGCAAGGCCCACTCCGCTCCACACCTGACAGAAGGGCTGGGGAGGTCCCAAGTCAAACCCAGCATGTGGGGGGCGTGGGGAGACTGGGGCCCTTGGCCCTGTGGATGGAAACGTCCCATGGTGCAGCCACTGCAGACCACAGTGCTGCCGTTCCTCAGAAAGCTCAACATACATCTCCCAGGTGACAGCAGTTCCACGTGGCCACATTCCCCGAGGAACTGAGGGCAGGGCTCACGCATATGTGCACGCCCATGTTCGCAGCAGCACGGCTCGAAACAGCCAATGCGGGGAGCACCCAGACATCCACGGACGGATGCAGGGGCAGTGTGGACGGCGCTTGGCCTCGGGACGGGGAGCGTTCTCACGCAGGCTGCCCCGGGGAGGAACTGTGCAGACAGTGGGCTCAGTGAAGAGACCAGACACAAAGCACCGTCCATCCCACCCCCACGAGGTCCCTTGGACGGAGCTCACGGAGGTGGAGGGCGGGCTGGGTGCAGGGGCCGGGCTGGGGGGTTGGGGTTTCGTGTGGGCTGGTGGGGACAGCTGTGCAACAGCGTGAACACACCCGGTGCCGCTGAGCTGGGCTCTTGCAGAGGGTGAAAGTGGTGGCTTTTGTTGGGTGCATTTTCTCACGCACACACACACCCTGACACTGGGCATGCATTCAGCCTGGGAGGCCGAATGGACAGCTGGGACCAAAGTCCACCCTCCGACAGGTGGCTCAGCCACCCTGTGCCTCCGTGTGCCCTTCTGGAAGGTAGGCTGTTGTGCGTGGGACGGCGTGCTGCCAGGAAGAGCAGTGGGAGGGTGGTAGAGGGTGACGGGGCACACGTGCTCAGGACATGCAGAAAAGCCCGAGCCACAGAATGGCCTGCTCTTGTCCTTCAGGTCAACAAGGCCTGGTGGGACAGGTGGCTTGAGGGCACCCCCATTCCCGGGCCGGGCACTGCCTGGCAGACGGACTTGCGTGCAGGCCACTGGCTTCAGGTGTCCTTGCCCTGAGTTGCTCACGGGGACACAGCTGGGGGTGGCTCACCGAGGAGCCAAGGAGGGCAATGCCCTTGGCCAGGCCTTGGCCCAAGTGTCTTCAGCTGGACAGAGGGGCCAACAGGCCAGGCCCCCCAGAACACTGGCTCCAGTAGCATCCTCCATCCTCACGAGCAGCAGCTGACCAGGGGCAGCACTGGGCTGGGGAGGCCCCATCCTGCACAGATGCCACGTCCGGGCAGCTGCTCCAGATCCCAGTGTCCCTGTGGAGGCTGTGGAGGTGGCCCAGCACCAACACCACCAAGCCCCACAGATGAGCAAGCTCAGCCCACAGCTTTGGTTTCTAACTTTTAAAACCATCGGAACAGGAAGATGAGGAAGCCTGTGAGCGTCAGGACTGGGGAGACAGCCTCTGACATGACGTCCTGGAGCCGGGGCTGCTGGCCTTGCTTCCCGGAAGAAAATTAACCGTCGAGACGGCCGTGCAGGGCTGTGCAAGGAGCCTGGGCCAGGCTGAGGAGGCGGCTGCCTTCTGGGTCATCCTGAGGCAAATGTCCACCCGAGAGGCCATGCCTGGGTGACGGCATCCCCAGCCGCAGCCACAGCTTCCTTCAGAAACGGGGCAGCTCAACAAAAATGTCTTAATTATGGAGCGAGGGTGAAGGTTAATTCCCTGCGTTAAAGCGTTTGTGGCTGTGGAGAGGCTGAGCCCGGACTCACTGACCACTGACCCTCCGGCCACACACAAGACCCAGCCAGACCCGGCCAGACCTGGCCACCCACCTGCTCTGCGGCTGCACTTTCCGGCGGCCTGGCTCCTTCCGGAATTCTCTCATCGTCCCCGGGAGTCTGGGCTTCACCGCTAGCATCTCGAGGGTGTGCAGGGCAGGCTGGGGGTCCGGCCTCTGCTGGCCCCGGACTCGGGTGTGAAGTCTCGGGCTGTCCTGGACTGCCGGGCACCCCAGGGCCCCTGTCCGCGCTGCGGCCTGCACAGGGAACCCCTCCCAGCTGGTGTTCCAGCTCCTGCTCCGGCCACAGCCTGCATTTGGGCTGAGCCTGGAAGCTAGAAAGGCCATTTTTCCTGTCCAGAAAGGCCTTCCTGGGGTCCGGAGGGAATAATTCCGACATGGGCAGCTGGCTTTTCCCGCGGGTCAGCGGCAGGCAGGGGCTGGCCTCGGGGCTGTCGGACGGCAGCCTGGGGAATGTCTGCACTTTCCGCAGGTGGCTCCTCCTGAGGGCGTCTCTGTCCAGGTCCCCGAGGGTGCGCTCGGCATCCAGGACGAGGCTGGCCAGTTCCTCCCGGCTGTGGCTCTCGCCATTTCTCACCGGGGTGGACAGCAGAGCCTTGGTTGGGGAGGTTCTGGGGCCCCGGCTGGCCTCAGACACTGGGCCTTTGGGGGCTGGCAGAACCTCCGGGTCAGCGCTGGGGTCCCCAGGTGGCCTCCTGGGCCCAGCGTTTCCTGGGACAGGCCTCTCCCGCCAGCTGCTCTCGCTGACATCTGGGCACAAGCAAGACGTGGTCACAGCTGGGCGCCCTCCTGCCCCTCTCCTCCCACCTCTCCCCTCCCCTCCCCTGCCCTCCCCCATCACAGACCCCAGCGCAGGCTCTTACCGCTGCTGGGCGCCCCTCCCCTCCTCTCCCCTCCCCTCCTCTCCCCTCCCCTCCTCTCCCCTCCCCTCCTCTCCT
>NC_037677.1:129657138-129695165 GCF_003255815.1 Theropithecus gelada | reverse complement strand
ATCCATCCACCCATCCATCCATCCACCCATCCATCCACCCATCCATCCACCCACCCAACCATCCACCCAACCATCCATTCATTAATCCACCCATCCATCCACTTAACTGCCCATCCACATGTCCATTCACCCATCCACCCACCCATCCATCTACATATCTGCCCATCTACCTACCCACCATCAACCCATCCTCCACCTGTCTGTCCTCTATTAATCCATACACTCATCCGTCCATTCACCCATCCATCCACACATCCATCCCTATCTGCCTGTTCATCCACCCATCCACCCACCTATCCATCCTCCACCCATCCATCCACCCAACCACCCATCCATACACTCATCAATCCATCTGCCTGTTCATCCATCCATCCATCCATCCATCCACCCATCCATTTACTCACCCATTCATCTACTCATCTGTCCTCCACCCAAACATCCACACACCCCATCCACCCACCCATCCATGTGCCTGTTCATCCACCCATCCATCCACTTATCCACCCATCCACCTATTCATCTACCATCCACCCACCCATCCATCCACTCATCCATTCATCTACCCATCCACCCACTCACCCATTCATCCTCCATACATTCATCCACCCACCCACCCATCCATTCACTTATCCATCCAACCACATGTCCATCTACCCATTCACCCACCCACCCATCCATCCACCCATCCATCCACATATCCACCATCCACCTGTCCACCCATCTATCCACTCACCCATCCATTCATTTGTTCATCCACTCATCCATCCATGTATCCACCATCCACCTACTCATCCATCCACATATCCACCATCTACCTTTTCATCCACCCATCCACCCACCATCCATCCACCCATCCACCTATCCATCCACATATTAACTATCCATCTGTCCATCCAACTATTCACTTACCCATCCATCCACATATCCATCATTCATCTGTCCATTCACCCACCCACCCGCCCATCCACCCACCTACCTACCTGTCCACCCACCTGTCCATCCACCAACCCATTCATCCACATATCCACCATCCATCTGTCCATCCACCCATCCACCCACCCAGCCATTTAGCCATCCATCCACATATCCACCTGTCCACCAATCTTTCCACCCACTCATCCATCCACATATCCACCACCTACCTGTTCATAATCCCATCCACCCACCCATCCACACATCCACCCATCCATTCACAAATTAACCATCCATCTATCCATCCACCCTTCCATCCAACCATCCATCCATCTGTTCATCCACCCATCCATCCACATACCCACTATCCACCCATCTACCCATTCATCCATCCACATATCCACCATCTACTTGTTCATCCACCCATCCATCCACATATTAACCATCTATCTGCCCGTCCACCTATCCACCACCCATCCATCCACATATCCACCATCACCTATCCATTTACCCATCCACCCGCCCAACCACCCACCTATCCACCTATCCACCCACCTGTCCATCCATTCATCCATCCCTCCATTCATCCATCATCAATCATCTATGCTCCAACCATCAATCTATTTATTTAGAAAATAACTTAGCAAATAACCTTCTGGCTAGTTGTTGGTTGACACTGCCTGCTACACACCTGGTGGAATCAGCAACCTTCTCACTCACCGCCCGCCCTTCTGTGTTGGAAGCTCCCCGTCTTCATTTAGTGAACCCTACTGAACCTCAGGTCCCAGTTTAAACTCCACCTTCTCACAGTGGCCTCTGGAGGCCTGTGATGCAAACAAGAGCCTTGGAGCCCCATTCTCACGTCCCAGCACTATTGGATCCCCAGCCTGTGGGTCTCACATCAAGTCTGTCACCTGTGTAGACCGGAACTAGCAAGAGGCAGGACCCCACTCACCCTGCTCTCTGTGAGCCCAGACACTCGCTAAGCCTGCATGGCGGGTTTGAACGCCAAGCAAACAGGCCAGCAATGGGGGAGGAGTCTGAGTCTTCCAGGCCGGGCCACTGAGCCCACGGGTGCTCAGGGCAGCAGGGTGGAGAGGGGAGCCGCATGGGGTGGAGGCTGGAGAAGTTAAGAAGAGAATGAAAATGACACATAAAAGCCCTAGTGTGTTTGGAAGTTTAGAGACGACTGTTGGAAATAAATGCTTTCCATGGCCACATAGAATAAATCCCACACCCGGACGCTGGGCGGAGGACCGGCCACCCATGGTCACACAGAATAAATCTCACACCCGGACGCTGGGTGGAGGACCGGCCACCCATGGTCACACAGAATAAATCTCACACCCGGACGCTGGGCGGAGGACCAACCACCAAAGACAAGTGTTGCATGAGCCTGCCCACCCACAGGAGGCACAAAAACAGGAAAATCGCAACCTCTGCTCTGTGCTGTCCGGACAGTGACCCGGGGGACAGGCAGGGGCTGCTGCTGTCCATCTGGGTGCTGCTTACACAGACGTTCAGTGTGAAAATCCATCAAGTTGTATGTTTGTGATATATACATTTTTCTGCATGTATATCTCAATAAAAAGTAAGAAAAAACCAATCTGTTCACATTGTTAAATAACTAAGGGGTAAAGAAGAAATCCCAGTGGAAATAAAAAAATTAGAAGTAAATGATAATGCAAACATTATATAGTAAAACTCACAGGATGCAACAAAACTTACATGTTGAGGAACATTCATAGCCCTAAGTGCTCTTACTGATACTGGAAAGGAAGAAAAGCTGAAAGCCAATGACCTAAATGTCCAGCTCAAGTCAGAAAAGGGATGGATCCTAAACTCAGAGCAAGGAAAGGAAAGAGAGAATGAAAAACAAGAATCAATGGAAAAGAAAACACAGACGCGCCAGGAGCGCAGACGGGACACAGAGGAGGCTCTTCGGAAAAATGAATGTACTAAACAAGCCCTAGTGAGACTGAGAAGAGAAAGCACAAATTAACTGTCCAGTCAGAGAATCAGGGCGACCTGCGGCTAGTACAGCGGCCGAAGAGGAGAGCACCTGCCGCTGAAGGCCGGAGATTTTACAAACATAAAAAGTAGACCCACAGCTGACTCAGTAAGAAACACCAGAGATCAGTCCCGTAAGCCTTTTTTTAAGAGGTGGGGTCTCACTCTGCTGCTCAGGGTGGAGTGCACTGGTGTAATCTCGGCTCACTGCAACCTTCAACTCCTGGGCTCATGCGTCGCCTTCTGCCTCAGCCTCCTGAGTGGCTGGGGCTACAGGTACATGCCACCACGCCCAGCTAATTTTTAAAATTTTGTGTAGGGACAGGGTCTCACTTTGTTGCCTAGGCTGGTCTCTAACTCTGGTCGTCAAGTCATCCTCCTGACTCAGCCTCCCCAAATCTCCCTGTGCTGGGATTCTAGGGGTGAGCCACTGTGCCCAGCCAGTCCTGTAGCTATTAAAAACTGAGCAGTAGTTAAAAATCTTTCCTAAAGAAAACAGATGGCCCTGTAAGTGAGTTTTACCAGACTTTCAAGGAACAGATCATCCCATTCTTATATAAACAGCACAAAGAAAGGGAAGGGGTGCTGCCCATACAGGGTTAGAACAATCCTGAGGCCAACACCAGTGAAAACATCAACAGAATGGAAACTCGCCAGTCCGCTCAAATACGCACAAAAATCTGAAGCAAGCACTAGTAAATCAAATTAAACGGTGTATAAGAAAGACAAGACACTTGGCCAATTTAGATTTTTCTATGTAAGAAAGGATGATTTAATATAAGAAAACAAAGATGTGACTATGAGAATCTTAATGAAGAAAAAATTAAAGGATCATGTCAAAGGATGCAGAAGAAACATCTTGTAAAATTGACACACACATTCACGATAAAACTCAGCATCGAGGGGGACTCGTGGTGGAGGCAGGCACCATTCTGGATGAGGAAGGTGGAAAGCACTCTTTTTAGAATGGGGGATGGGGAGAGTGGTCAGTTTCTCCCTGAGATGGGACAGCGCTCAGCCTCACTCTGCTTCTGTTCCAAGACTCATGGCTGTTCCTTGCAGCATTGAGTAAGAGAAGGAAGGAAAACGTGTAGCAGGACCATGGGATGGGAGGAAAGACACTTGTTTTTTTGTCAGTGATTAATCAGTTAAATAGGAAAACTGAAAGAATCTATAAGTTATTAGAAATATTAAAAAAAACTTTAGCAAGATGGCTGGATGTAAAATAAAGATATTAAAGTGAATTGTGGCCAGACACAGTGGCTCATGCCTGTAATCCCAGCACTTTGGGAGGCCAAGGTAAGAAAATCACCTAAGCCGAGGAGTTCGAGACCAGCCTGGGCAACATAACACGAGCCTTCCTCTACAAAAATAAAAATAAAGAAATTAGCTGGGCGTGGTGGCGTGTGCCTATAGTCTCAGCTACTCAGGAAGCTGAGGTGGGAGGATTGCTTGAGCTCAGAAATTTTAGGCTGCAGTGAGCTATGCCACTGTGCTCCACCCTGTCTCAAAAGAAAAAAAGTGCATTTCATTTCTGTAGACTAGCAACAAACAAACAGGAAAACGTAATTAAAAAGAGGGCAACTGGCCGGGCCCAGTGGCTCATGCCTTTATTCCCAGCACTTTGGGAGGCCAAGGAGAGAGGATCACTTGAAGGCAGGAGTTCGAGACCAGCCTGGGCAACAGAGTGAGACCCTGTCTCTACAAAAATTTTGAAAAATTAGCTGGACATGGTGGTACATGCTTGTAGCCCCACCTACTTGGGAGGCTGAGGTGGGAGGATCACTTGAGCCCAGGAGGTGGAGGCTGCAGTGAGCCGTGATTGCTCCAACGCACTCCAGCCTGGGTGACAGAGCAAGACCCTGCCTCAAAACCAAACCAAAACAAAAAGAGGACAATGAATTTTAGAATAGAATCAGAAAACATCACATTCCTGAGGAAAATCTAATAAACGATATCTAAGACCCCTACAACAAAACTTTGCAACGTTAAACTAACTTCAGGTGGATGAAATGTGAAACAAAACTTAAAACTCTCGGTAGAAAATAGTAGTGACTATCGGCTCAACCTTGAAACAGGAAAGGTTTCTTGGGAAGGTTAGACCCTAACGGAAGAAGAACCATTAAAATATTTGATGATGTTAAAATTGAGCAACCACTTTTCGGCAGAGGACACCGTCAGCCAGCTTTTCTCCAAGTGTGGCTCAAGAGGTTAAACTCTTTCTGTAACGATGCTGAGACGGCATTCGCCTCGGTCACTCCCCCTCCCTCCCGAGCGGACAGTGGAGTTAGGGTTAGGGCTGGGGTTGGGCTTGGGGTTGGGGCTGGGGCCACGCGACTGATATCACAGCCGACTGAATGCAGAAGCTGCCGTGAAAATCCAGGCATTTTCCACAACCCAGACATGAAAGATTTACAAATACGCAACCCAATGCCACTCTTCTCACTAATTTTGGAGGGAAAATATTCTTCATAAAAGTGTTATGTATGTTAACATACAATGGGCATTGTGCTTTTTAAATGAATTAATAGTTAACTTAAAATGTCTTGGTTTTAATTTATAACATCATAAATATGAAGAGACAGAACTCACATAAGCAAACGGGGGAGTCAATAAATTTTAGGGTTATAAACCTTCACCAGAGAGGCACTCCTCACCACATCCCCTATGACGCAGGAAAGAGATGCAGCGTGGTACCCTTCCATGCACGAGACTCCTGCAGGACGCAGGAGCCAGACCCCAGGCCAGACCCCAGATCCCAGGTCCCTACCACGTCCACGTCCTGTGGGAGCCAGCGATCCTCACACTGTGCTCTCCGGCACGTGGCTGGGGGAGTTCCAGGAACAGATGTACGTCCACCTGCCCCACGAGGCACACTTCCTCCTGGGCACACACCCTAGAGAAACCTCACCCAGATCTGTTCTCGGTGTACACACCAGGAAACACCTGCACCCCTTGGTGCCCCCACAAGCGGGGATTTAAACGTGGCCTTCACCCAATGGGATAACACACAGCAGGTGGCACATTATGGCCACACACTGCTCTGCAGATGAAGTTTAACAAGAATACATAAATTAAGTCCCGGAAAATCACACATGGCCTGGACTCTTTTCAGAAAGTTAAAAACGGCGCCAATGAAACAATAGGACTTGGAGGAACGAGCAACACAGGATAAAAAAGAAGGAATGAGAGTCCCACGGGGGAACCACAGAGTGCGGGGGCCGGGCACGGGCTGGGCTGAGGTCACATCCAGGTCTGAGCTGGATTACGATGTGACTAGGAATACAAGCACAAAACTAAAACACCCTCATGTGCACCAGGAATCACAGCCACCAGGTCACGTGCCACATCACAGCCACGAGGCCACACTCTACATCACAGCCACCAGGCCACGTGCCACATCACAGCCACGAGGCCACACCCACATCACAGCTACCAGGCCTCGTGCCACATCACAGCCACGAGTCCACACCCACATCACAGCCACCAGGCCACGTGCCACATCACAGCCACGAGACCACACGCTACATCACAGCCACCAGGCCACACCCACATCACAGCCACCAGGCCATGTGCCACAGGGGCTTGGGTTCTGGACACTGGGGTGCACTAAAACATAGGACTCCCGCAGCAGAGGCCCCCTGGGGCACCCTACTCGCCTCCCAGGGCAAAGGGCACCAGGCTCACTTGTTTCAAAGTGAAAGTAAGAGGGACACGGGGAGCCATCCCAAAACTCTTCTTTTCTTGTTTTTGAGACAAGGTCTTGCTCTGCCGGCCAGGCTGGAGCACAGTGGTGCCATCTCGGCTCACTGCAGCCTTGACCTCCTGGGTTCAAGAGATCCTCCTGCCTCAGACTCCCAAGTAGCTCGAACCACAGGCATGCACTACTGCATCCAGCTAATTTTTGTGTTTTTAGTAGAGATGGGGTTCGCCATGTTGGCCAGGCTGGTCTCGAACTCCTGGGCTCAAGTGATCCACCTGCCTCGGCCTCCCAGAGTGCTGGGATTACAGGAGTGAGCCCCCACGCCTGGACCCTAGACTCTACTTTCAAGGTCAAATTTTAAGGTCATGACACAGCCGATGGGCTTTTATTGGGAAGATCTTTGAGTTCCTAGTTACTTGTTTATTTATAAAGGATTGCGTTATTTTCTCTGCCATGGGCTTTGTGACAGTAGGAACCACCAATGCGCCACTCCCTGCCCGGGGACAGAGCCCAGCCTGATGGACGGACCAAACCTGAGGGCCGCAGGGTGACTCTGCCCCTTTCCAGCCAGCCACGCAGGTGCTGACCCCGAGCTGCTGGGCTGTTGCCCGACTCGTCCCACACAAAGGGTTCCTGAGGGGCTACACGGGGGTCTGCTCTGGGAGCAGCAGGCTCTATGACTCGGGCGATGAGGCCCTCAGGGTGGCCCACACCCACACCCATGCCTGGAGCTGTGCCTGGAGGCCTTGTGTCTCTGCAAAAGCTGTGAGTGACCCGGCTGCTAACTCCCTCAGAGGAGCTGTGATTCCCCGCCGACCATCACTGGTCATTTTGGTCACTTTTAACGTGTTAAGTGTAGTAAGTTCGCATTCCAGAAAACATGCTATAAAACGATAATGACGACAAACATGGCCGAAGCTGTTGCTCCCACAGTCTGTGTGGACCCGCAGAGGACACTGCAGGGGACGAAGCTGGGTGTGTCCCAGAGGCCGTCCCTACAGCCCAGTGAACCGGGCTCTGCTCCTGGCCAGCGGCCACTCACAGAGGCTGCCCCAAGGCAGGTGCGTTTCTGAGTTAATGGCAGAGGCCACCTTAGAGGTAAAGGGGGGGCGTGGCACGTTACCCCCACCGGCACTTACCTCAAAGGTGTTCCCGGTCACGTCGAACTCCGGGGGAATGAAGGCGCCCTCAGGGTCGTCTTAGGGAGCAGAGAGAGAAGGAGAGAAGGCTTCTAGTCACACCTGTGAACCTGAACCCGCCAGCCGGGAAGGTCCCCTCCCCGCAGACCTGGCGTCCCCAGACCATTTTAGGCTGTGAAAAAGGGAAATTAGCTCCTTAACGGTTACGGTGGGAAATGGGTTCCAAAGTGGAAGAAGGAAGGGTTCTACCACTTTCCCAAGAAGGAAGCTGAAGACATTCACCAGGGAAAAGCAGCTCCCAGGTAGGGCCCACGCAGTGGGAGCAGGTGGCCCACTGAGGCAGGGGTGTCCCACCCTCCCGGGCCGGCGTCCACTCACAGCAGGGCCAGCGGGACTGGCCCGGGGGAGACAGAAGAGGCGCACGGCCTGCCCTTAGGGGAAGTCCTGAGTGGAGCGGGGCTGGGGTGGGTTGAGTGTCCCTCTGGCGTCTGAGGGTGGGTTTGACTGCCCTGGCCCAGCAGGCACCCCACGGACCCTTGGCCACTCTCCAGCCTGAGTCCCTCCTGAGGAAGAGAAGGTCTCCACAGGAAACCCGGGTCCAGGCACACTCCCAGTGTCTGCCCCCGCAGAGCCTGTGCTCACACCCACCCCGAAAGGCACCTCCACCCCGTGCCCGCGGCTGCCTCACCGCTGAGCTGTTCCATGAAACACACGTTCCCGCTGGTGTTGAAGGCCAGGGTGTCCGGCGTGATGCACAGGCTCTGGAAGATGGCGGCGTGGGCCACACTCCGCATGGACAGGCTGCACTCCAGGCACACGGCCCAGGCTTCCTGCTCGCTGAGGCCGCGGTCCCGCAGGGAGAGGATGTCAGCCAGAGACACATTCTCCTGTCAAGACAGGCCCTGGCCGTGAGCCCCGCAGGACCCTCAGCCGCGCCCCGGCACCCCCGCCGAGACGATTCCACGGGGAAAGGGATGGCTCGTGGCAGGGTTTCAACACGTGGGTCAGGGAAAGGGCTTCAGGCCACGTCTCGTTTTGTTTCAAGAGTCGTCCTGCTGTTCCCTGGACGTCAGAGTCATGGAACATTTGGTGGCACCATCAGTGGGTTGCCTGGAGCAGGTGTCTGCTCCTGGAGCCTGGGCACGGGGCCTTCCTCCCGGAGGCTCAGCCAGAGCTGCTGGGTCACCTGCTCCCTGGGGCACCCCTGAACCCACAGGCTCACGGCTCAACCGGCCTGTGGAGGCTGCCAACAGATGAGGCGACCGAGTCGAGATCCCCAATTGTGGACTTGTGCCGAGCTAACGGGGCGTGACGCTGACACACTCACACAACGCACAACCATACGCGCTGCCAACATTTGTTCCAGGCAGTTCACACCGAGGACACAATCATGGCGGTTCCCTCCACATGGCCCGGCCACCCCCATGTGGACCCACCTCCAAATCTGAGTGGGCTCCTGGACTCCGTGAGGGCTCAGCTGTGACCATGATGGCTGCCACCAACACCCACACCCCCATGAACATGCACACACACAAACATCCCCACCTAGCACACGTGTGCTCACCCTCACACAGACACACACATCCCCATACATGCATCCCACACGGACACACGACAACACAGGGCACGTTCATACATCGACACTCAGATGCTGGTGCAAGGTGTGTGCACACTCAGTCTCACCACTTCAGTCCCACCACTACTCACACACACTCAGTCCCACCGCTTCTCACACATAGTCCCACCGCTACTCACACTCACACTCAGTTCTACCGCTTCTCACACTCACAGTCCCACCGCGTCTCACACACACTCACAGTCCCACTGCATCTCACACCCACTCGGTCCCACCACGTCTCACACACACTCACAGTCCCACCGTGTCTCACGCACTCACAGTCCCACCGCATCTCACGCCCACTCGGTCCCACCGCGTCTTACACGCACTCACGGTCCCATCGCTTCTCACACACACTCATGCAATGAGAACGGACAGCCTCATGCACACACAGACCTCACACTCACATACATACTACATGCCACTGCACACATGCCTAACACTGACCACTTGCAGGCACACTCAGACACATACATATACCCGCACACACGCACACACCCATTCCCACACTTGGTGCACACATCCTCACAGGAACACCCAAGGCTGCACAATCCACACTCGCACGTACCCAGATGTGGAGCTGAAGACCCTCTTGGGTGTGCTGCTCCCGGCCAGGGCACCCCATGTGCAGGTAGGAGGGGGTGGCTGGGGGATGCAGGGATGCAGCCTGGATGCACGTGGGTGAGGTCAAGAAAGTCTCCGGGGCCGGGCGCGGTGGCTCAAGCCTGTAATCCCAGCACTTTGGGAGGCCGAGACGGGTGGATCACGAGGTCAGGAGATCGAGACCATCCTGGCTAACACGGTGAAACCCCATCTCTACTAAAAAATAACAAAAAACTAGCCGGGTGATGTGGCGGACGCCTGTAGTCCCAGCTACTCGGGAGGCTGAGGCAGGAGAATGGCGTGAACCCGGGAGGCGGAGCTTGCAGTGAGCTGAGATCCGGCCACTGCACTCCAGCCTGGGCGACAGAGTGAGACTCCGTCTCAAAAAAAAAAAAAAAAAAGAAAGTCTCCGGACACGGGGCCTCGGAGGACAGGGCAGGTGAGGAGGAGGCAGAGGTCCCTTCTCCCCCATCCCTGACTTCCCCTCTCTCCCAGTGCACAGGGCAGCTCTGGCTCTACCGGTGCCACTGGGCTGAGGTCCTGAGAGGCACCTCCCACCTCTGGTCCCCCCACCATGCCCTAGCGGCTGGCACTGCAAGAGGCCCTCCAGGCACAGGAAAGGGATGAAGGGCTCAAACCAAGGCAGGAGGCCAACAAGTGACGGAATCAGGGCACAGGCGCCCGGTGGGGCCTGGCCATGGGGCTGGGTCTGCGTCTGTCCGTGGGGTCTTGGCACATCCCCCATCCATCTCCTTCTTGGGGTCCAGGGAGGGACTTGATGACATCATTACCCAGGCCCTTCCAGCTCTTTCTATCGCAGGAATCTCCCTGCCCCATTCCTGTGTTCGCTGATTGATCAAAGGTGTCTCTGATTTGCGCTCAAGCCTGCAGTCCTCTTTGTACCGCCCAGGACTCTTCAGGATTCCAGAGAGCCTGAAGCTCCCAGCGACACCTGTGGGGCTGGTTAAAGAGGCGCCTGGGCACTGCGTACACACAAACACATGCACACACGTGTGCACACCCATGCACCTGCACACACAGGCACACACATATGCACACACTCCTGTGCACTGGCACACACATGCACACAGCGCTACGTGCCCGCGCACACATGCCTGCAAACATGGGCACAGACGTGCACTAAGCGGTAAATAAGTCTGAGGACCCCATAGGTTGTGCTGCTTAGGAGGAAGGGAGCCAGCATGACACGCTCCCTCATGTCTGAGCCAGTCCCTGTTCCCCTTCGGGGCCCTGGGGGGCCTTCTGGCTATCGCTCACGGGTCAGGGGCCTGCTGCCAGCTCACACAGTGGTGTCGAGACCTGTGGACCTGGGAAGGGAGCCAGGTCAGCCGTGCCAGCAGGGCCACCCCTCACGCACAGCACGCCCTCCTGCTCAGACCCAGAGGGGAGACACCTGCCGGTGGGCAGCCCCCTCCTCCCCTCAGGGAAGCCGGACACCTGGAGCCCCTAGCGCCTAGGAGAGGCGGGCATGTCTGAATTCCATAGGAGATTCTCTGGATGATTTTAGGGGTGAATTCCATGGGGTCTGTGGCTGAAGCCTCCCCTCAGGATTGTCTCAGCCCCTCTGGTGCACGCTGTCTAGAGGGTGGGCTTCCGCTCACACAGGGTCCAGAGCCACCCAGGGGGTCCTGTCACGTGCTGAGGGCTCCCAGGCCTGAACTCTGGGCCCCAGGTCACCTGCCCTCTGGGACCTGCAGCCTCCGCCCTGTTCTGGCACAGGTGAGAGGAATTACTCCCGCGTGCCTGAATCCACAGTGGCTGGATGAGCGAGGAAGGGTGTCAGACAGGCCTAGGAGGCCGGAACAGGACGAGAGAGACTGGGAGAGACACAGGCAGCACTCACTAGCCTCGGGACCCCAAGTCCGCGGGGGCCCCACCCACATCCCAGCAGACACCCCCACGACCACCTCCGAGGTCAGGAGCCATTTGGGCGTCCTACAGTCACCTCCAGAAGGGGCCCTTGGAGACCCTGGGGCTCTAAGCCTTGCTACCAGGTGGGTTCAAGTCCACAGCTGGGCCAGAAGGCTTTATGCTCAAGTAAAATACGCCCAGCTGGGCTGCAGGCTGCCGAGGTGGCCCGGACAGGAGTTTAATGGGCTGTGCAGACACTTGGGAAGGAGGTGACGTGCTGTGAATAGCAACGCCGGCCTCGGCTGGCGGACGCCTGTCTGTCTGCCCAGCGCCCCCTCCTGCGCACCTGCCTGCCCAGCACCCATGAGGGCCCCACGGCAGGCTGGGGCCTCGTGACTTTCCACACTTCAGCCTCTCCTGCTCCTGCTAACACAGTCTGACCTTGTCGTGGCTGGTCAGCCCTCAGTGACTCTGTCTGCCGGCACAGACCCAGCCTCTCGAGCAGGCCCAGAGGGTGCTTCACGACCCAGCCCAGCCCACCGACCACCCACCCTGCCCCTCGCCATCCCTAGCAAGGTGTGCCTGGGTGAGCCATGGGGTAGGTTGGAGAGCGAGGACCACCTAAGACCTGTTCCTAGCAGGGCAGGAAAGACTGGTCCCCACTTTGCAATGGTGTGGCCACGAACTCCACCCCCATCCCAGGTGGGAGGAGGGATTTGGGAAGGCAGGTGGACATGAACCCCCAGGACTGGGCTGCTCTCCGGGACAGCAGCACATCAGCCAGTCCCTGGGTCTCAGAGGGCAGGGCACACTTCCCACCGGGGACCCTCATCTCATGAAAGTCTCCATTAGGGGCTTCTGTGCATTCAGAAAGCTCCAACACCCCCCGCCACGGCAGACTTTGAGCCAGGGTTACACAGGGACGCCTGGATCATTTGGCACATTTCGAATCACTGTCTTATGACCAACTGATTCTTTCAGCCGTGGGATTCTAACGGGACCAATACAAAACTCCAGTCACCGCTGGGAGCACTGGCTGCCAATCCCCAGAGGCTTCCTGACAGCCCTCTCCACACTGCCAGGGCCCCCCCACCACAAAACCACCTTCTGGACAGTTCTCTCCACACTGCCAGGCCCCCCCACAAAACCACCTCGGCTCCCAAGGTGCCTCTGCTGTGAGCTCGTCCTGGCACAGATGTCATATGGACCCTGTAGAGGGAACATGCTCTTCTTTACTGGGAGCCCCCAGCTGTGTGCCCCTCCAGGCAGTAACTGCATCCTGTCCACCCTCAGATTCTGAGTGCAGCCTGACACCGGCACACAGGAGGTTCTGGGAGGCACTTGCTGAACTCCAGAAGGGTTGACAGTGCTGCCTGCCTCTCAGGGACCTGGGACACGTCCTGCTCTGGCACCCAAACTGGTGCACATGCTTTGTCTCATCTGCATCCCTGTGGGGCAGCCAGCACTGCCCATCCATCGACCCTGGCCGCCTGGCCTGTGTGCCTCTTCTGCAGCCACTGTTCTGTCTGGATCACGCTGTTCTGCCTCAGATCCCGTACTGCCATCCACAGTAGCTGAAATCTCATGGGAATCCCGGGAAGGACACTTCCTCCAGGAAGCCCTCCTTGCATCACCCCCACAGAACATCTCCTGTCTATTGTGTGCTGGTGGTTCTTTGCCTGTGCTGACCCAGCGGTGCTGCCTGCAAGTGGCCAGGGATCCAACCTGGCCAGGGATCCAATCCTCCAGGACCTGCTGGTGATGCTCTGGTGGGTTCCAGCTGACAGTGTTCTCACACATGCACGGCCATGTGTCTCTGGGGCCCACACTATAGTGAAGTTGCTGGGACACAGGGCACTGGTGCCTTCTACTTTGCCAGCGAATGCTGGGCTGTTTTCCAAAGAGGCTGCTCCATTTGTCCTCCCACTGGTGCGAGGGAGAGCTGCTGCGACGTCCTTGCCAGCACACGCCGCTGTCCGCTCTTCAGTTCTTGCCAGCCTGGCGGTCTTGGGAAGGCATTCGTGGGGGTGTATTTTGCATTTCCCTGATTGCAATGAGCAAACATCTTTTCACATGTTCAGCAGCCATTTGGATTTTCTCTGGGATCATGTCAAGGGAGGGACATTCCAGGGGCTTTGGTGGGTGTCCATGAGGGTCTATTTCTTGGCCCCATCGTGGAGACAGCTGTTACAACTAGCTGTAGAATGAGTGAGCTCCTACATCTTACGCAGCCTGCATGTGTCCTGGGCCTGGCGCCACCGTGCTTTCCCAGCAGCTGCCCTGCGCCCTTGGCCTTCCTGGCACTCTGGGATGATGATGCAGCCTCACCGTGCTCTCACCTCACCCAGGATGGTTTTCCAATGCAAGTCAGGTGCAGCCACGTGCCCTGATGGAGATTTCAGAACCTTCCAAGCCAAACATGTGCAGGAAGCAGAGTCTGAGCGCCAGGGGAGTTCTGAGACACAGGGCGTGTTGGGCTCAGTGCTGGGCACAGGGTTGGGCCAGGGACCACCCCTGATGCTTTCCAGGAGTGTCTGCGATGGGCCCACCTGAACGTTCCCACTGCATGCTGCTAACCCCGCGGCGTCACCTGGAGGCCTCTGTGGCCATCACAGGATGGAGCCCCCACCCCAGCACTGTGCCAGGCAGGAGCTGTGCAGCTGACCGGAGGACACTGGTGTGTGCGTGGGGGTGGGGAGCATGCAGAAAGACAGCCTGTGGCTTCAAGTGGGCTCATGCCTGGTGCGGCATGTTCTGTGTTCGGGGCACCGGCTGCTGCCTCCATGTGGAGCAGGGAGGCCCTCAAGGCTCAGGCCCCTGATCCGCGAAGGGGCTGTGGGAAGAGCTGCGTCCTCAGGGTCGCCTCTCAGAGTGATGGGGAGGTGGCCTCCTAACAGATACCCTGGGATGTATCCTGGGGCGTTTCTAAAGGCTGCGGGCTGCGCTTCCCTCTCGGTCAGAGCCACGGTGATCTTCGAAGCTTTACTGACTCCCCTGGCTGCTCCTCTCTACAGCCTTCAACTGCACCAAATCCAGGCCATGGTGGGGGCGGGGGCAGCGCCAACCCCCGCACAGCCTCAGCAGTTTCTAGGTGGCTGAGCAGAGGGCCTCCTGGGGCTGAACCTTCCCAGAAGCACGGGGCTTCCACAGCAGAAACTCCCTATCCCTTCAGAGCCCACTCCCCTGGGGCAGCAGGTGGGGGCTGCGAGGGGGTGAGGCCTGGGGCTGCTGCACCCGGGATTCCCTGCTCCAGCCTCGCTTGGCTGGCTGTTTAAAGAGAGGCCACCGCAGCATCCCATTAATGGCTGCAGGTGACGACGCTGTCACTGGAGACACAGGGGCCCAGCGTCTGGGCTCTTGCCTGTTGGAGGCTTGGCAGATCTCGAATCCCTGGAGGATGAGGGTCCCTTTGGGAGCTGCTGCATCCCTGGGGGGCCACCTCTCACGCTGCCGGGCCTGGCTTGTCCACTCCATCCCAGCCAAGCCAGAGCTGAGTTACAGGGTCAGACCCAGCCAAGGTGGGGTCTGGGCAGTCAGTGCTGTAGGGTGGGTGGTCCATGAGCAGAAGCGCCAGGGTATGCAGATGGCAGGCAGAGCCCCTCTGCACCTTGCGGGGTAGGGGGGTCTTGGGTGAAGGCCCGGAGACCCAGAGAGAGGGAAGCAGCTCTCAGTCTGGGGGGGCGGTCGTCCAGCGCTCTCCCCACCCCCGGCCCCTGAACCTCAGCTCTGGGGCCTCCTGTGCCGCGCCTGACTGGGCTCTGCTGCCCGGCGCCCCGCTGGCCTCCTGGGGCCCGGCAGGGAGTAAGCAGACCCCCTACCGTCCTCCTTGCTGCCCCCACACTGTCCCACCAGGGTTTCCACCAGGAGCCACGGCGCGCCAACTTCTGCAGGGGCTGCCCACCCGCCGCCGTCCCGTGCGCATTAGCGGGTGCTGTCCCCTCCAGGTGAAAATCCTAACGCGGGGCTGAGAACGGCGGTGGGACCCCTTCGGCCAAGGAGGGCGCCTGGGGAGGCGGGAGCTCACAGCCCCTCCCGGGTCCACCCCCCGGGCGCTCTCCGCGGAGCCCTCGGCGGCGGAAGGGGCCCCCCAGTGGGGCCGGGGGCTCACCTCGTCCTCGGGGAGGGTGGGCAGCGGCTCGAAGTCGTAGAAGTCCAGGTCTTTGCCGTCCTCCTCGTAGAGATCCGCCGCGGCTGGGTCCATGGCCTGCATCCTGCGGCCGCGCCGCGCACCGGCCCCGGGGCCTCCGGCAGGGCTGGGCTGGGCTCGGCTACGCGCACCCCGGCTCCATGGAGACGCGCCCGGCCCTCGCCCGCCCCCGCCCGCCCGCAGCTGCCGCAGTGTCTCCGGGGGACGCGGGCAGGGATACGGGGCGGGGCGAGGGGGCTGCGCGGCGCTGTCCGGACCCAGCGCCCAGGGGACGTCGCTCCTTCCTGGGGGAGGCACCGGGGGCGGAGCCAGGCGTGTGGCCTCCGTGGGGAGGCCCGGGGTCTGCGCCCCACCTGGGCCCCAACGGTCGAGGGGCGGAGTCGGCGCCCAGGAGAGCTCGGACGGGCCGACCCCCTCGCCGCCTCCCACCTCCCCCGCCCACCCCCGCTGCCGCCGGGCGGGGCTGCCGCAGTCCCGGGGTGGCCTCTGCAGAAGCGCTGGGCAGGGCAGGGCCGGGCGGGGCCCGGGGTGGGGGCGGGGCCGCAGGGGGGGGGCGGTCGCTGGGCCGGGGTCCCTCCTGAGCGAGGGTCTTTCGGAGGCCCGGGGGTGTTGGGGGGGCAACAACGGTGCCTCATCCCCACCTGGAGGCGTCAGAGAGACCCCACGGGGTACCCGACCTTCCCCGGTCCCGGGGGGTCCTGGGGCTCTTGATCGACCTCTTCCTGCCCCAAAGTCCCCCCAGGGCTTTCTTCAGCGCCGGGGTGGTCAGAAGAGCCAGGATAACCCCAAGCTCGGCCACGGGGCAAGGAGGGTTGAGGCGAATCTCGCCTTTCCCAGCTACCCCCAGTACTTCCACAGTAGAGGGGCGGCTTCAGGGCCGGGCTGTCAGCTCCCCTCCACCCCCTGGCCCCACCGTGTGGCTGGCCAGGCACACAGTAGGCACTTAATACATGCTCCTGGCTTGAAGGAGGCAGGGCTTTTGACCGAAGAGTTGGAGGGTGCAGTGTGCTCAGGGACGTGAATTCCCAGCACTCTGTCTCCGGGTCGGGTCACCCAGGCTCTCAGGCCTGGCAGGGAGTGCAGGGGGCTCAGCTCCCCGGGAGCCAGGTGGGCACTGAAGCCCGAGGCTGAGAGTGGGGCAGGTGCTGGGCAGACTCTCTGCGTCCAGCCAGGCAGCCCCACCTTATTCAGATTACCCACCCTGGGGCCCACCCTGGTCCACCGAGTCAGCAAGGCGGGTGCAGCCTCCCCCATCCTTGGGTGTTTGGAAGCTTGGGCAGCAGCCAAGGTGGGGTGGGGTGCAGCTGGAGGGGAGTCGTCTCACCGAGTGTGGCCTCAGCCAGCTGTCCCCGAGCTCTCTGTGGGCCCCACAGGGCCTGCAGTGCCCCCATCCCCGTCTCGGAAGGAGGCCGACGTGGCAGGCAGACTCCGCTCCAGGAGCCTGGTCCTGCTGCACCCTGGTGCTCAGACCTGGACACTGGAGCTGCCCTGGGCTTCCAGGCCCTCTGCTGCAAGGCTGGGGCTGCCTCCTTTGTCAGGTCTGGATGTGGCCCTGACGCCTCTGGCCACCCAGACTTGTGCCTCTGGGGGAATGCTGGGCTGATGTGACCCCAAAGGGAAGGCACCAGGGACCCCACAAACACAGGACTTTGTCACCGAGTGCTCACATCACCTCGCAGGCTTAGGAGTGAGGACATAGACACTGAATAGGGGGCAAAGGTAACCCCATAATTTGGGGGGCAGCCACACGGCAAGCACTCCTGGAAAGAAGTGCATGCGATTTGGTAAAATGCAGAACTCAGGGGCTCCTGGAGTCAGCCGCGGAACTTTCGGTTCTTGCAGCCTAAAACCCCTCAGCAGGCATTTCCCGCACCTGGGTCACTGGGAGCTGCTTCTGCTGAGGACCGGGCATCTGGGCGTGTGGGGAGGGGCCTCGGGCAGGGGCCGCAGGCTCTTTCTTTTACCCACCTGCTGCTTTCCTTTAAAGATCTGTGGGCTTTGGTCTCTGTTATTTCGGGGAGTGGTGGGGAACTTCCAGATGTTTCGTGAGTCATTCCAGGTGCCCGCACCCTCGCCTGCAGTGCTAAAGCTTTGACCCAAGCGGAGGGTGTGATGTTGGTCCTGGTCCTGGCGCCTCAGTTGTATTGGATGAGGGCACAGTTCTGGAGATCATCCAGGATCTGGATTCAATGCCCCGTGTCTTCTAGAGCTGGTGAGCAGCTTCTGGGCGCCATGCAGAAACGGCCAAGAGCCCTCCGTGAGCCACAAGGAACGGCCTCCTCATCAAACCCTCCTGCCTCTCAGGGCCAGCCCTGTGTGCCCAGCATGTGCTGGCACGGCTTCCTCCTGAGGACGCTTGCAGTGGTGTCGGAATTCTGAGGGGCTTCCCGGCTGCACGATCAGGTCCGTGGTCCAGGCCCATGACTTGGTGGCACTCTTGTCCTCTTACTTCCAACTTTTCCCTGGCCTCTACTCATCCTCTGCCGCACCTCACTGCCCTTTCCCACCAGACGTTCCCCTCTGCTAGCGGCAACTGCCTGAACTGCGGCTTCGGGCTGGAGTAAAGAACCTGGTTCCTCCCTCCCTGCCCAGGCCCTGCCCGTCCTCCCTCCTCCACGAGGGGCCCAGGGTAGGACACCCAGATTCTTCTCCTGAGACCTTGCTCGGAGGGGGTTGCCGGGCCCTTGTTACACCTGGACACTGTCAGGATGGGCCTTGTCCTTCTCGCTCGGTCTCCCGCAGTCGGCGCTCAGCTGGACTGGGCCGAGGCGCGTGGAGCAGGGTCTTCAGGGCCTTGGCTCTCATTTTCCCTAAAACAATTCTGAAAAGCTGCCAGACCACTCGCACGTGTTGACGTCAACATCTACGTTTCTTTAAAAATCCAGACATGTAAATAATGGCTAATAATGTCATTTCTGGTGTGATGTAAATACTCACATTTTGAAATAAAACTGTCAGTCACTCCTGTAAATGTATCTAGGAAGCTAAATGCCAAAATGGTTTTGATACCTACTGTCAGTCATTTAAAGAATCCGTAAACACAGTCTTCTTTAACGGTCCGAGATCTTCATGCTAACATTTTTCCTTAGACGCATCATAGCCATCTGGTTTTTGCCCAGATTGTATCTCATGATGAATTATTTTTATGCCCTAGTTTCTGTTAACTCCTCATCACACTTTGCAGCCAACACACATGTAATTTTCAATAAATCAGATATTTAATACAGAAAAAAGTAAATGTTGAAGTAAATGGCTGTGGACCATGACCGGCTTCTGCAGGGAGCTGCCCTGTGGCTCTGGTGGCAACGCGGCCTCCTCACTTTGTCTCTGTTTGCTGGGCTGGCCCTGTCCTGCCAGGCTCACCCCACAGGGTAACCAGGGCAGCTGGGAGCAGACGGAGCCCCCCGTCCCCCTGTGTGTGAGTGTATTTGTGTGTGTGTGTATTTGTATTTGTGTGTGTATGTGCATATTTGTGTGTATGTGTATTTGTGTGTGTATGTATTTTTTTGTGTGTGTATTTGTGTTTATGTGTATTTGTGTGTGTGTATTTGTGTGTGTGTATTTGTGTGTGTGTTTGTATTTGTGTGTGTATTTGTATGTGTGTGTATGTGTGTGTTTGTGTGTATTTGTGTGTGTGTATTTGTGTGTGTATGTGTATATTTGTGTGCACATGTATTTGTGTGTGTATGTGTGTATTTGTGTGTATGTGTGTGTATTTGTGTGTGTATGTGTGTATGTGCGTATATTTGTGGGTGTATGTGTTTGTATTTGTGTATGTATGTGTGTGTATTTGTGTGTATTTGTATGTGTGTGCATGTGTGTATTTGTATGTGTGTGTATGTGTGTGTATTTGTGTGTATGTGTGTGTTTGTGTGTATTTGTGTGTGTGTATGTGTGTGTTTGTGTGTATTTGTGTGTGTGTATGTGTGTGTTTGTATTTGTGTGTGTGCATTTGTGTGTGTATGTGTATATTTGTGTGTACGTGTATTTGTGTATTTGTGTATGTGTGTATTTGTATGTATGTGTGTGTATGTGTGTGTGTATGTGTGTATGTGTGTGTATTTCTGGGTGTATCTGTGTGTATTTGTGTGTATTTGTGTGTGTGTATGTATTTGTATGTGTGTGTATGTGTGTGTTTGTGTGTATGTGTGTGTGTATTTGTGTGTGTGTGTGCATTTTTCCTCACTCACTGTCTCTGAGGCTCAACCATGTTGTTATGGGCAGTAGTAATTGATTGATTATTGTTACTGGATTGTATTAAATTACATGAATATTCCACAGTCTCGGTTCTCTTTCCACTGCTGGTGGGCACTTGGGAGTCTTCTAGATTTGGGGCATCTTTTGTTCGGGTGCCCGTGTTTCTGTGGGGCCTATCTTTAGAGTGGGGTTGCCGGGTACTACATTACACATGTGTGAAGTCCCTGTTTTCCCCGCACTGGCGATGGCTGGGCATGGGGGCGGGTGTTGGGAAGGTGCCCTTCACCCTCCGCTTTGCCAGCCTGGCTTCTACTGGGTGGAGTGTGCCCAGGTGTGAGTCTGTTTCTAGACTGTGTCCTTTCCCATCGGTCTTTCTGTCAGTTCTGCAACAGACACAGAAGTCTCCACAGCCCACCCTTGCCTCTTCCCCCGCCTCCTTCTTCTTCAAGAAGGTCCTGGCTGCCCGTGGTCCTGGCTGCCCGCCGTCCTCTGCATTTTGAGACCCACCTGGAAGCAGCATGTCGTGTGCCTCGGAGTATGGCTGGGGTTGTGCTGACCTGCACAGCTTCCTCACCTGTGAACGTGCATCTCTTTCCACATGTTCAGATCATCATCGTGTTCTCTCAGTGATATTTTGTAGTTTTCTGTGAAAAGGCCTTAGGCATCTTTTGTTCTGTTTAGCATGAATGTCTGATATTTTGTGGTGCTACTGTAGATTCTGTCTTTGCAAAACACTTCTTTTCTGTTTAGTGCTGGCCTATAAAGATAAAGTTGGATTTTGTATAATGACCTTATATCTGGCAACTTTGCTAAACTTGCTTATTTATTCGGATCTTCACACTGCTTTGAATTTTCTATGTAAGCAGCCATATCATCTGAGAATAATGTCAGGCTGACTTCTTCATTACTAATCCTTCTCATGTGTCTTTCTTCCTCCTCCTCACTGTCCCTGCCAGGGCTTCCTGAACAACGGAAGAGCAGGTGTAGTGGCCGTCCACTCTGCTGAGTTCCCCGTGGGAGAGAAGGCCAGCTTTCCATTTCACCATTAAGTGTAATTTTGCTTCAGGTTTTTGTAACTCCCTTTAGCAGATTAATTAAGTCTCCTTCTCCTGCTAATTTGCCAAGTGTTTTATTAAATCACAAATAGGCGCTGGATTTTATCAAATGTGTTTTCTGCATCTACTAAGATGATTATGTGACTTTCTCTCATCTTCCAATAACGTGTTAGATTACATAGGTCGATGTTTGATGTTGAACTAATTTTGCATTCCTTCCATCTGATTGTGATATAGGCTCTTTACTGAACATGCTGGATGTGGTTGACTAATATTTTGTGCAAGAATTTTTGCATTTATTTTCATTGGCCAGTGATGTGTCTTTCTTATAACGTCCTTGTTAGCTGTAAGTCTCAAGATTATGCTTCTTCATGACATAATTGGGATGCGTTTCTTCTTTTTCTGTTCTCGGAAAGAGTTCCAGTTCTAGTAAAACTACCGTTATTTTTTCCTTAAATGTTTGATTGAATTCTCTGGTGAGGCCATCACTGGATCTAAAGGCATTTGTTTTTAAATGCAAAGGTTTCAAATTATGAATTCAATTCTTTAATACTTATACAACTATTAAGATGCTTTCAGGCCAGGCACAGTGACTCATGCCTATAATCTCAGCATTTTGGGAGGCTGAGGCAGTAGGATCACTTGAGGCTAGGAGTTAAAGACTGGCCAACATAGTGAGACCCCATTTCTAAAAAAAAAAGCTTTCATATTTCCTAGGAATTTCTCTCTTTTCCACGTTATTGGCATCAATTCGCATGTATTATCTGTCAGCTCTTTACTCTTTAATTTCTGTAGGGTCTGAAGGAATAGCCCCCCTAATTCCTGACATTTCTTGCTTGTGCCTTCTTTCTTTTTTCTTGATTGGATTTTCCAGGACTATCTTGATTTTATGAACCCTTTAAAAGGATGTATATTTTTTACTTTGTTAATTTCTGCTCTTATTTATTTATTTGTTTATTGTGGAGACAGAGTCTCACTCTGTTGCCCAGACTGGAGTGCAGTGGTGCAATCTCCGCTCACTGCAACCTCTACCTCCTGGGTTCAAGCGATTCTCCTGCCTCAGCTCCTGTGTTGCTGGGACTACAGGTGCATGCCACCATGCCCGGCTAATTTTTTTGTATTTTTAGTAGAGACAGGGTTTTACCATGTTGCCCAGGCTGGTTTTGAACTCCTGAGCTCAGGCAATCTGCCTGCCTTGGCCTCCCAGAGTGCTAGGATTATAGATGTGAGCCACCACACCTGGCCACTGTTCTTACCTTTACGATTTCATTCCTCTATTTTTGGTTAATTTGTTATTATTTTCCTAAATTCTTGAGATGATTGTATAACTCATTGATTTTCACCCTTTTTCTTTTCTTTTTCTTTTCTTTTCTTTTCTTTCTTTCTTTCTTTCTTTCTTTCTTTCTTTCTTTCTTTCTGAGACAGAGACTCACTCTGTCACTCAGGCTTGAGTGCAGTGGCATATCTTGGCTCACTGTAGCCTCCACCTCCCGGGTTCAAGTGATTCTTCCACCTCAGCCTCCCGAGTAGCTGGGGTTACAGGCATGTGCCACCATGCCTGGCTAATTTTTGTATTTTTAGTAGAAACCAGGTTTCACCATATTGCCCAGGCTGGTCTTGAACTCCTGACCTCAAGTGATCTACCTGCCTTGGCCTCCCAAAGTGCTGGGATGACAGGCATGAGCCACTGCGCCCGGCCTAAATCTACCATTTGTTAAGTGTTTTCTGTTTTCCACTTGTTCTCTACTCCCTTTTCCTTCTGACTTATTTTGTATTAGTTATTATTGTATTGTTTCATTTCTATTCTATATTAGTTGGAAGTTTATATGTAGCAGGACGAGCCGCAGACAAAACCTCCCAGACACCGAGTTGTAGAAGGAAGGGCTTTATTTAGCTGGGAGCATCAGGAAGCTACTGCCTCAAAATCCGAGCTCCCTGAGTGCACAATTTCTGTCCCTTTTAAGGGCTCACAACACTAAAGATTTCACATGAAAGCGTCATGATTGAGTTGAGCAAGCAAGGGCTACATGACAGGAGTAGCATGCACCGGTGGTCAGAGAGAAACAAAACAGGGCCGCGAGTTTCATTGTGTTCTTTTATGCAGTGCCTGGAATCTATGAATAATATCGGTTTCTAAGTCATGAGTTGATTTTTAACTACTGGGTTTAGGCCAGGCAGGCCCAGGTCTGGTTTTGGGCACTGGGCTGCCTGTCTTTGGTTTTACTTCCTTGTTTTCTTCTTAAAACAGGCACTGAGTATAAAACAATATAAAACACTATGAGAGGGTCTCTCTCTCTCCTCATTCCCCCCTTTTGAGACTCTCACTTTTTATTAGTGGGAGTTCTCACTCTTATTTTTGCCACTTATATCTTTTTGTGCAATAAATTGATAGTGATTCATGTAGTACACTTGTGCTGAAGCATTTTGGTGAACTAAGGTAGCGATGAAGTTCTTTTATCATTTGAAGAAGTACAGGTAGCAAACAAGGGAGCAGTAAGCAGGTTCTTATTACTATTATAACTTTTATTATAAGATTTTTAAATCCTCCCAGTGCTGGGAACTAATTTTTAAACATGGCTTCAGGGTCTGAGGGTTTGTGATGACCAGTTCTAAAGGGGTGCAGCTCTTACTCATGCAGGAGGGGCTGACTTTTCCCTTTTGGAGCCAAACAGGATCTTTTTTTTTTTAAATTTTTTTTCAAGTAGTCCAAATGACACAAGACCAGTATTGACATATTTCACATAAACAGGATTCTTGACAGATGTACTCATTTTCTGCTGTGTAACTTTTTTTTTCTCAATCTGGAGAACCGCATCTCATCCCACGCTGCTTACTGTTTACAGTGGCACAGGCGTCAAATTTTAAGGTTACATTTTTGGGGACCCCTCTTTTTTTCTGTTCTAGCTATTACTTTACTTGTGTCACTTTGAAAAGGACCAGTCCTTAGTCTTATTTTAAAAACTGTGATCATGGGAGGCTTAAAATGAGTCATAACACACATCAGGTTGGTTATTTCCTGGGCTACATACCTTGGATAGAATGGCATTATACAAACAAGTTTCTTTTAGAGTCCGGGTACACTTATAATAACCATAAAATAATAGGACTGTAGCAATCTTTCGTCCTACCTCAGTGACTTGACGTATACAGTGGGAACAGCCCACAGTCTGAGGAAGGTCAGTTGAAGTCCTTACTGTACAAGTCCAAATTTTAAGGAAAATGAGTCCTGCAATGAGCTTCCTCATGCTTCAGCCATGCGTGCACCAGTCAGCTTCCGGGTGTGACTGGAGCAGGGCTTGTCGTCTTTTTCAGAGTTTGCAGGGGTTAGCGAGGCCGCTCCCATCCACGTACAGCTCCCAGTCTACAGATGTTTAAGGATGGTCTCGGAGGTTGGGCCCACTCGAATAAACTGAGTCCAATACTTTTACACAGTTACGTTTAACTGGGCTCTCTGATACCAGGAGCAAAGTGGCAGGTTTAGGGTGTTGCAAACTTCAATGGTTATGTGGGGATTTTCACAGAGCAATTTTGGTATCTAGTTAGTCTAGCATTTATTAGCTAACAGTGTCTTTTGGTATTTATTAAAATCATCACAGCATGGCGGGGACTTCATGTTTAGGTTTTGCCCAAGAGTTAGCTTATCTGCTTCTTGTGCTAACAGGGTCATTGCTGCCAGGGCCCTTGGACATGGGGGCGAGCCTTTGGAAACCCCATCTGGTTGTTCTGAGAGACAGGCCACTGGTCTTGGCCCGGGTCCTACAGTCTGGGTTAAAACTCCAATTGCTATTTTTTTTTTTTTTGATTGATGAAATGCCAGGGTGAAAGGGACTAAAGCACAGGTGCCGCTCCAGTTATTCGGCAGAGTGCCCAGTAAAGGTCCACCACACACCACCACGCATCCGAGTAAAGGTCCACCACACACCACCATGCATCCGAGTAAAGGTCCACCGCACACCACCACGCATCCGAGTAAAGGGCCACCGCACACCACCACGCATCCGAGTAAAGGGCCACCGCACACCACCACGCATCCCAGTAAAGGTCCACCGCACACCACCACGCATCCGAGTAAAGGTCCACCGCACACCACCATGCATCCGAGTAAAGGTCCACCACAATACCACCACACATCCACTCGGGGATGAACAAAGGCTGACTGATTGATAAGCTCTTGAAAATTCTTAAGCTCATCACATCCCTTCAGGTCTGCAAGGAATGCTAAGTTTCCTCCCTGCCGTGAGAGACACGAAGTGAACTTAGTTTTGGGAGACGGAAGCTGGATGGCCCTTGGGGGCTGACCTGCAGGGACTCTGGGATATAGCAGAGAGAGCCTGGCACGACTTATTACTCCAGGCTGTAGAATCCTGGAGAAGAGCTACCATGCAGCCCACGCCTGGTCGACTGGAGGACCACCTTAGTGGAAGGGGACAGTCAGAGCCTCTGGCCTGCCATGTGCACAAGCATAACAATTGCTTTTGTTTAACATGCAGATGGAATATTTGATCCATCTCAACAGGCATTTGCATTTTGGTGTGCTGTCTTGATTGCCAAAGTTTGTTTTAAGTCTTTAACTTCTATGATCCTCTAGTAAAATGAATGTTTCCTTTAGCACCTATTTTTATTAGTTTTTAGACCAAAAAAAAAAGCTAAACACCATTTTATATTTAATAATTCTTTTTGTATGATTTTTATACCAGATAAGCTAAACTTTACTTTTATATTAGTGTGTTATTAATTTTAATAAAACCTTATAGACATATTCATCCAATTTTTCATGTTTGAGCATAAGGTAAGATTTTATAGACTCTTTTTAAACTTTTATAATTTTTGTTAAAGAACAGGTTGATGTTTTAAGAAAAACCTGTTGCATTTTTACTTTAATGTCCAGTTCACAGAAAAACTGGATGATACCTTTTTAACTTTAGCTATTATGTTTACACACAGAATTTTCTTTACAATTAATGTTTTAAAACTTGCCTAAACTTTCAAAACAATATTTTTTTGACCTTTTAATGTAGGTAAAAATCCACATTCTTATGCCTCTTTATAATCTTTTCACTAAAGGTATATTTTACTTTTTTATACAACTTGCACATAAACTGTTTTTTCAAGAGTGCTCAGGAGGCCTTATTACTTTTAAATTATATAACTTTTTTTGCATACAGATTTTTTAATAACTTTTTTTTCTTTTACAACTTCCACAGGCAATTTTTTTGACGTGCCTCAACTTTTTGACTTATTACAAACATTTTTTTTTTTTAAATAACCAGTTAATTTATTTCAGGACAAGAATTTACCATATAACATTCTTTTTATATAAATTCTGCTTCCCCCCCTTTTTTTCCTTTCTTAAAATTTTTCAACATGGTTCTTAGTGGGGTGGGCTTACTTTGCACCTGACCCATGTTTTCCCAAGACAAACTACCACGCTCTCACCACACACACTCACCACAAAACAAAGAACAGGTACAGAGGGCACACACACACTTTTATCCTTTATACCAAACCCACATCAGAATACCGCAAAATTCAAAATCGAGTACCAAGAGATTTAAGCCGAGTCAAAACCAAATCCAAAGTATCCAGCAATTCAAGACAAAACCAGAACGAAAGTGCCAATCCAGGTGCACCGTGGGTGATCAGGCCACGCTTCCACTCAGATGGAGGGGGGCAAGTTCCAAAGACTAGTCTTACCAAGTGTCAGATGTCCGGACTCCAAGTGCCAGTTCCTTCCCGGTGTTCAGCCACGGTGTTAATCCTCTGCGGGGGCCTGCTACGTGCTGCTCTGATGAGGCGTTCCACTGGGACAATTGCCTACCCGGGAGCGCTCTTTGGATCGCATCACTCGGGCTGGCCGGAGTCCCCCGCAGGGATGCTCCACAGGGCAGGCCTAAGCCGCCTAAGGGGCTGCCTCGGCCGTCCTTCCCGGTCAGGGAACCAAGAAATGTAGCAGGACGAGCCGCAGACAAAACCTCTCAGACACCGAGTTGTAGAAGGAAGGGCTTTATTCAGCTGGGAGCGTCGGAAAGCTACTGCCTCAAAATCCGAGCTCCCTGAGTGCACAATCTCTGTCCCTTTTAAGGGCTCACAACACTAAAAAAAGCGTCATGATTGATTTGAGCAAGCAAGGGCTACATGACAGGGGTTGCATACACCGGTGGTCAGAGAGAAACAAAACAGGGCCGCGAGTTTCACTGTGTTCTTTTATGCAGTGCCTGGAATCTATGAATAATATCGGTTTCTAAGTCATGAGTTGATTTTTAACTACTGAGTTTAGGCCAGGCAGGCCCAGGCCTGGTTTTGGGTACCGCGCTGCTTGTCCTTGGTTTTACTTCCTTGTTTTTTTCTTAAAACAGGCACTGAGTATAAAACAATATAAAACAATATGAGAGGGTCTCTCTCCCTCCTCATGTAGACCTGCTGGAATCCATGGCTTGTGTGTTTAACCAGTTTGGGAAAGTTTTCACCATTCTGTCATTAGACGCTGTTTCAGCGTTCCCTCCTGTTCTCTCTCTCTCGGCCCCCAGCTAGTCCCGGCATTCGTGGACTCCAGGGACGCATGTGTGACAGACAGTTCTGCCCAGCTCATCCCAGCGTTCATGGACTCCAGGGACACATGTGTGATGGATCTGTGCACACTGCACTGTGTGTCTTTTGCCCTCTATTCTGTAGTTTATCTTTTAGGTTTATTTTGGATGTTTTCAGATGGTCTATCTTCCAGTTCACAAACTCTCTTTATGTCTAATCTACCATTAAAAGCATTAATTGGATTTTTTCCATTATTTCTTTTTCAGGCCTTTTATTTTAAAACTTTAATGGTTTCTGATTCTCTGCCAAAATTCTCAATCTTAGTTTCTATGTCTGTCAACTCTCAAACATCAAAAGGATCAGAATCCAGTTTAAAAGAGTATATTCAAGCGTGAAGCTGAAAATAGCCATCAGGATAACACAGACTCCAATGAAAAAGCCGAAAAGTTAAGGTCTCCCTTATATATGCAGAAAACAGAGAACTTTAAAAGGGTTACAACATTTTTCATACAAGGCTGACTCGTGAGTGATAGCAATTTGATTAGTTATACCTTGTTTGTTTTCTGTTTTCCATTTAGAAGAGCATATTTAGCATACAGCCTTACACTATGTGGTGGTCATGAGGTCTCTGTCAGTCAGGGAAGAAAGGCGAGTTAATCTCTAACAAAGATCAGGGGGGAAGAGGAATGGTCTTCCCGGGCGCCTTCAGTTTTCTACATTTTACAAACAATGTCGGTCAAGAAAAGGCTGATCTGCAAACAGGGAGCAAAGGTTGCAGCTGCCTGTCCTGTGAGTCAGGTCCTGTTGTTGATTCCCGTAAGGACTCAAAATCATGCGGATTTCCAGGGCCTTTGGTTTTGAGTGACTGATTCCCGTGTGTTGTTGAGCATGGTGGGCAAGCGCGGGTCACCTTCACAAGCCTGTCCGAGAACTCCATGAGCTGCGGCCCCACGCGTCTCTCCTGTTGTCTGCTGTTTCTTGCTGGGTTTTATGGGTGGGATCTTTTCTCTTTGGGTGCCTGATTATTTTAAATTGTGTGCTGGCTACTGTGTTTACAGAAGTATTCTTGGAAATTAGTTGAGGCCTAGGGTTACTTTATCTTCCTCCAGAGAGAGTTTTAGTTTGCTCCTTTGGCACTACTTTTTTGTTTGTTTGTTTGTTTGTTTTGAGACGGAGTCTTGCTCTGTAGCCCAGTCTGGAGTGCAGGGGCGCAATCTCGGTTCACTGCAACCTCTGCCTCCCAGGTTCAAGCGATTCTCCTGGCTCAGCCTCCTGAGTCGCTGGGATTACAGGTGTCTGCCACCACGCCCAGCTGATGCCCCTTGCCCCCAGGAATTCACCCCTCTTTTCTTTATTTGTGGTATTTTATGAAACACACTTGGTTTTGTCGGCGTGTGTGGGATGGGGATCCCTGACCCCAGGAAGGTTCTGAGTGACGGGAGTATCTTTTGTTATTCATGAGGAGGCCTGTGATAACTCCACGGTTATGGCAATGAGGTGGACAGGTGGGCCCCCTGGAGAGGCCCCAGGACGGGAGTCCTCAGGGAGACCAGCAGTGATAGGATCCAGGTGGGAACTTTCTGGGAAACGCTGCCCTCCCGGAGAGGGGTCTGGAGACCACACTCTGGAAAACTCCAAGCAACAAGATCCGATGAGCTTCCGGGTTTGAGCCTGAGAGGTGCCAGGAGGGAGGCACGGCTGGAGAGGCGGCTCTGGGCCCTGGGGGCGCCTTGGCCGCCACCCTTCATCGGGCTGCACTGAACCTAGGAGGTGCCAGGAGGGAGGCACGGCTGGAGAGGAGGCTCTGGGCCCTAAGGGCGCCTTGGCCGCCACCCTTCATTGGACTGCACATCTCTGTGGACCCAAAGGAGGAAACTGAGGCACAAAACACAACTTTAGAGTTCACTTCAGCCAAGCTGGGAGCAGCCAGCCGGGACACCCTTCCAGGTTGCCTTGGCTGTGAGCTCCGTTCAGCCTTTGTTATAAGCAGGTTTTTATTTTTTTTAACTCTTATTTTAGGTTTGGGGTAACGTGAAGGTTTACTACGCAGGTAAACACATGTCATGGGGGTTGGTGGTACAGATTATTTCATCACCCAGGTACTAAGCCCAGTACCCAGCAGTTACCTTTTCTGCTCCTCTCCCTCCTCCCACCCTCCCCACTCAACGACACCCCAGTGTCTGTGGTTCCCTTCTTAGTGTTCATAAGTTCTCATCATTTCACTCCCACTTACAAGTAAGAACATGAGGTATTTGGTGTTTTGTTCCTGTGTTAGTTTGCTAAGAATAGTAGCCTCCAGCTCCATCCATTTTCCCACAAAAGACACAATCTCCTTTTTTACAGCTCCATAGTATTCCATGGTACATATGTACCACATTTTCTTTATCCACTCTGCCATTGACGGGCATTTAGGTTGATTCCATGTCTTTGCTATTGTGAACAGTGCTGCAATGAAAATTTGCGTGCTTGTGTCTTCATGGTGGAAAGGTTTTTATTCCTCTGGATATAAACCCAGTAATGAGTTTTCTGGGTCAGACGGTAGTTCTGCTTTTAGCTCTTTGAGGACTCTCCATGCTGCTTTCTGCAATGGTTGAACTAATTTACACTCCCACCAACAGTGTACAAGCATTCCCTTTTCTCTGCAACTTCAGCAGCATCTGTTATTTTTTGACATTTTAGTCACAGCCATTCTGACTTGTGTGAGATGGTATCTCATTGTGGTTTTTACTTGTATTTCTCTAATGATCGGTGGTACTGGGCTTTTTTTCACATACTTGTTGGCTGCGTGTATGTCTTCTTTTGAGAAGTGTCTGTTCTTGTCCTTTGTCTACTTTTTATTGGGATTGTTTTTCTCTTGTAAATTTGTTTAAGTTCCTTGTAGATGCTGGATATTAGACCTTTGTCAGATGCATAGTTTGCAAATATTGTCTCCCATTCTGTAGGTTGTCTGTTTACTCTGTTGATAGTTCCTTTTGCTGTGCAGAAACCTTCAGTTTAATTAGGTCCCACTTGTCAGTTTTAGCTTTTGTTGCGGTTACTTTTGGTGTCTTTGTTATGAAATATTTGCCCGTTCCTATGTCCAGGATGGTATTACCTAGGTTGTCTTCCACGATTTTTATAGTTTTGGGTTTTACATTTAAGTCTTTAATCCATCTTGAGTTGAATTTTTGTATATGGTGTAAGAAAGGGGTCCAGGTTCAGTCTTCTGCAAATGGCTAGCCAGCTATCCCAGCACCATTTATTGAATATGGAGTCATTTTCCCATTGTTTGTTTTTGTCAGCTTTGTTGAAGATCAGATGGTTGTAGATGTGTGGTCTTATTTCTGAGATCTCTTCTGTTCCATTGGTCTATGTGCCTGTTTTTGTACCAATACCATGCTGTTTTGGTAACTGTAGACTTGCAGTATCATTTGAAGTTAGGCAACGTGATGCTTCCAGCTTTCTTCTTTTTGCTTAGGATTACCTTGGCTATTTGGGCTCTTTTTTGGTTCCATATGAATTTTAAAATAGTTTTTTTTTTCTAGTTCTGTGAAGAATGTCATTGATAGTTTGATAGGAATAGCATTGAATCTGTAAGGTGCTTTGGGCAGTATGGCCATTTTAATGATACTGATTCATCCTATCCACAAGCATGGGATGTTTTTCCATTTGTTTGCATCTTCTCTGATTTCTTTGAGCAGTGTTTTATAATTCTTATTGTAGAGATCTTTCACCTCCCTGGTTAGCTCTATTCCTAGATGTTTTATTCTTTTTGTGGCAATTGTGAATGGTATTGCCTTTCTGATTTGGATCTTGATTTGGCTGTTGTTGGTGTATAGAAATGCTAGTGATTTTTGTACATTTATTTTGTATCCTGCAACTTTGGTGAAGTTGTTTATCAGCTGGAGGAGTTTTGGGGCCAACTATGGGGTTTTCTAGATATAGAATCACATTGTCTGCAAATGGGGATAGTTTGACTTCCTTTCTTCGTATTTGGGTACCTGTATTTCTTTCTCTTACCTGATTGCTTTGGCTAGGACTTCTAGTACTATGTTAAATAGGAGTGGTGAGAGAGGGCATCCTTGTCTTGTGCTGGTTTTCAAGGGGAATGCTTCCAGCTTTTGCCCATTCAGCATCATGTTGGCAGTGGGTTTGTCATAGATGGCTCTTATTATTTTGAGGTATGTTCCTTCAATACCGAGTTTATTGAGAGTTTTTAACATGAAGAGGTGTTGGATTTTATGGAAAACCTTTTCTGCATCTAGTGAGAAAATCATGTGGTTTTTGTCTTTCGTCCTGTTTATGTGATGAATCACACTTATTTATTTGCATATGTTGAACCAACCTTGCATCCCAGGGATGAAGTTTTCTTTGTTTGTTGTGTCTCTGCCAGGTTTTGGTGTCGAGATGATGCTGGCCTCATAGAATGAGCTGGGGAGGAATTCCTCCTCCTCAATTTTTTGGAATATTTTCTGTAGGAATTGTACCAGCTCTTCTTTGTACATCTGGTAGAATTCAGCTGTGAATCCATCAAGTCCTGAATTTTTTTTGGTTGGTAGGCTATTTATTATGGATTCGATTTCAGAGCTCATTATTTGTCTGTTCAGGGAATCAATTTCTTCTTGGCTCAGTCCTGGGAGGGTGTATGGGTGCAGGAATGTATTCACCTCTTCTAGCTTTTCTAGTTTGTGTGTGGAGAGGTGTTCATAGTAGTTTCTGATGGCTGCTTTTATTTCTGTGGGTCAGTGCTAACATTCCCTTCATCATCTGTAATTATGTTTATTTGGATCTTCTCTCTTTTCTTCTATATTAGTCTAGCTAGTGGCCTATTTTATTATTTTTTTAAAAAAAACAGCTCCTGGATTTGTTGATCCTTTGAATGGTTTTATGTGTCTCAATTTCCTTCCATTCAGCTCTGATTTTTGTTATTTCTCGTCTACTAGCTTTGGAGTTGATTTGTTCTTTCTTCTCTAATTCTTTTACTTGTGAATTTAGGTTGTTAATTGGAGATTTTTCTGACTTTTTAATATGGGCATTTAGTGCTATGAATTTCCCTCTTAACACTGCCTTAGCTGTGTCCCAGAGATTCTGGTGTGTTGTATCTTTGTTATCTTTATTTTCAAATAACTTCTTGATTTCTGCCTTAATTTTACCCAAAAATCATTCAGGGCCATGTTGTTTAATTTCCATGTAATTGCATGGTTTTGAGTGATTTTCTTTTTTTTTTTTTTTTTGAGACGGAGTCTCGCTCTGTCGCCCGGGCTGGAGTGCAGTGGCCGGATCTCAGCTCACTGCAAGCTCCGCCTCCCGGGTTTACGCCATTCTCCTGCCTCAGCCTCCCAAGTAACTGGGACTACAGGCGCCCGCCATCTCGCCCGGCTAGTTTTTTGTATTTTTTAGTAGAGACGGGGTTTCACCGTGTTCGCCAGGATGGTCTCGATCTTCTGACCTCATGATCCACCCGTCTCGGCCTCCCAAAGTGCTGGGATTACAGGCTTGAGCCACCGCGCCCGGCCGGTTTTGAGTGATTTTCATAGTCTCGACTTTTTTTTTTTATTGTGCTGTGGTCTGAGGGTATATTTGGTATGATTTTGGTTCTTTCATATTTATTGAGAATTGGTTTACATCCAATTATGTGATTTTAGAGTATGTGCCATGTGGCAATGAGAAGAATGTATATTCTGTTGTTTTGGGTGGAGAGTTCTATAAGTAGTTCTATTAGATCCATTTAGTCCAATGTTGAGTTTAGGTCCTGAATATCCTTGTTAATTTTCTGCCTCGATGACCTGTCTAATACTGCCAGTGGAGTGTTGAAGTCTCCCACTAGTATCGTGTGGGAGCCTATGTCTCTTTGTAGGTCTTGTTTTATGAATCCGGGAGCTCCTGTGTTGAGTGCATATATATTTAGGACAGTTAGGTCTTCTTGTTAAATTGAACTCTCTACCATATATGCCTTTCTTTGTCTTTTTTGATCTTTGTTGGTTTGAAATGTTTTATCTGAAGTTAGGATTCCTACCCCAGCTTTTTGTTCTCTGTTTGCTTGGTAGATTTTCCTCCGTCCCTTTATTTTGAGCCTATGAGTATCATTATGTGTGAGATGGGTCTCTTGAAGACAGCATAGTATTGGGTCTTGGTTTTGTATCCAGCTTGCCACTCTGTGCCTTTTAAGTGGGGCATTTAGCCCATTTCTATTCAAGATTAGTGTTGATCTGTGTGGATTTGATCCTGTCCCTGTGCTGTTAGCTGCTTATTATGCTGGTGTGTTTGTGTGGTTGCTTCATAGTGCTACTAGTCTGTGTATTTAAGTGCATTTTTGTATTAGCTGGTCTTTTGTTTCTGTATTTAGTGCTCCTTTCAAGATCTTTTTTAGGCAGGCCTGGTGGTAATGAATTCCCTCAGGATTTCCTTATCTGAAAAGGATATTATCTCTCCTTTACTTAGGAAGCTTAGTTTGGCTGAATATTGAGTTCTTGGCTGAAGACTTTTTTCTTTAGGAATGTTGAATATAGGCCCCCAATCTCTTCTTGCTTGTAGGGTTTCAGCTGAGAGGTCTGCTGTTAGGCTGATGCGGTTCCCTTTGTAGGTGACCTGCCCTTTCCCTCTAGCTGCCTTTAACATTCTTTCTTTCATTTTGACCTTGAAAAATCTGATGATTATGTCAGACATTTTGGGGATGATCTTTTTGTATAGAATCTTGCAGGGGTTCTCTGTATTTCCTGAATTTGACTGTTGGCCTCTCTAGCAAGGTTGGGGGAGTTTTCATGAACGAGATCCTGAAATACATTTTCCAAGTTGTTTGCTTTCTCTCCTTCCCTTTCGGGGTTGCCAGTGATTCATAGATTTGGCCTCTTTACATAATTCCACACTTCTTGGAGGTTTTTCATTCTTTTTTCTTTATTTTTGTCTGTCTTATTTCAGATAACCAGTCTTCAAGTTCTGAGATTATTACCTCAGTTTGGTTTATTCTGCAGTTAATACTTGTGATTGCATTGTGAAATTCTTTTTTAAAGAATTTTTTTGAGAAAGATTCTTACTCTGTCACCCAGGTTGGAGTGCAGTGTCATGATCTTGGCTCACTGCAACCTCATCCTCCTGGGTTCAAGCAATTCTCCTGCCTCAACCTCCCGAGTAGCTGAGATTACAGTCACTTGCCACCATGTCTGGCTAAGTTTTGTATTTTCAGTAAATATGGGGTTTCACCATGTTGGCCAGGCTGGTCTTGAACTCCTGACCTCAGGTGATCCACCTGTCTTAGCCTCCCAAAGTGCTGTGATTACAGGTGTGAGCCACCGCGCTGGGCCTGAAATTCTTGTACTGTGTTTACTCAGCCCTGTCAGATCCAAGAGGCTGTTTTTCATGCTAGCCCTTTCGTCCTTCAGCTCCTGTATCACTTTATACTGATTCTTATTTTCCTTGAGTTGGGTTTTGCTGTCCTCCTGAATCTCGATGATGTTTGCTCCTAGCCATATTCTGAATTCTATTTCTGTCACTCCAGGCAGTTCACCAGCCTGGTGAAGACCTCTTCCTGGAGAGCTGGTGTGGCTGTTTCGAGGACACACAGCACTCTGGCCACTTGAGTTACTGGACTTCTTGCATTGATTCTTACAAGCAGGTTTTTAAAAGTGAAAAAAGGGACAAGAGGCCGGTCTCTGTCAAGCCGCAGATGCGGGTCTCTGTTTCGCAGGATGGGGTTTGTTAAAGTTGTTAAGAATAAGGCCTACTTTAAGAGATACCAGGTGAAATTTAGAAGACGATGAGAGGGTAAAACTGATTACTATGCTCGGAAACACTTGGTGATTCAGGATAAAAATAAAGACAACACACCCAAATACAGGATGATCGTTCCTGTAACAAACAGAGAAATCATTTGTCAGATTGCTTATGCCCAGATAGAGGGGGATATGATAGTCTGTGCAGCATATGCACATGAACTGCCAAAACACCATGTGAAGGTTGTCCTGATAAATGATGCTGCAGGGTATTGTCCTGGCTGCTGCTGGCCCGCAGGCTTCTCAATGGGTCTGGCCTGGACAAGATCTAAGAAGGCGAAGTGGAGGTGACTGGCAATGAATACAATGTGGAAAGCATTGAGGGTCAGCCAGGTGTCTTTACCTGCTATTTGGATGCAGGCCTTGCCAGAACTACCACTGGCAATGAATTTTTGGCACCCTGGATGGAGCTGTGGATGGAGGCTGGTCTGTCCCACACAGCACCAAACAATTCCCTGGTTATGATTCTGAAAACAAGGAATTTAATGCAGAAGTACATGGAAGTGCATCACGGGCCAGAACGTTGCAGATTACATGCACTACTTAATGCAAGAAGATAGAGACGCTTGCAAGAAACAGTTCTCTCAATACATAAAGAACAGCTTGTTGTTCCTCTTGCTCTATTCGTGGAAACAGTTTCATAAGGGGCCTTACCAGGTGATGGGGGAGGTGGCAGTCAGGCTGTGAGGCAAAGGTGACGTGAGGTGGGTGTGTGTCTGAGGGGCAGGGCCAGGTGAGACCCTCCTGGCCCTTAGATTGAGCCATTATAAACAACTGTTTATCTTTAAAACAAAATTCCAGAATAAGCTCAAACTGAATCCAAACAAGACATGTCTAGCTCATCAGCCATGCCGTTCCCAAATGCGTGAACAGCAAAACTGACTTTATACTGTAGTGTTCTGTAAATAAAATTCAAAAAGCCCATCACCTTTCCTGGATGAATGGTCGTTTCTTGGAAAATAACGGAACGCTCCTTTTCATTCAATTAAATAGGATACGTTTCTCAGAAAAAGATGAAAAGACCTGAGAAGCAGGTACGTACTTAATGCGCTCATGTTTTCTCTCTGGGGCCGTGCTCCTCAGCACCGGGACACTCTGGCTCCCGCCCCCAGGGCAGCAGCAGAAACCAGGGCTGCTCGGTGTGTGGCTCTGCAGGTCCAGGTCCCGGCCTGCACGGGGTGTCTGTGGAGGCAGGACCTTCCGGGAGCGGGGTGCTCGGTCCAGGACGGAACAAGGCCACGGGGCTCCGGGATGCTGTGTAGTGCTGTGGGCCCTCGGGGTGATGGTGGCCGCTCAGTGAGGCTGAGGCCTGGGGGGTGTCGGGCCCCCGGATCCCAGCACTGGTGAGGGTGTCCCGGCCTCTAGGATGTCCTCCAGTCCCGCATTTCCTCTGTGCCTCAATGGCTTCTCCGAAAACCAGCTCAGAGCAGGAGGCCTCCTCCTGGCTGAGGCCTAGACGCCATCCACAGAGCAGGGTCAGGGTCCCAGACCCCACTGATGCCCTGACGTGTTTATGAGCAGCTGGAGGGGCCTTCCTGGGACCCGATGCTCAAGGTCCCAGCTCCACCCCTGCCCAGTGTGGGGATTTGAGCCCCGTCCTCATCTGAACACCAGAGATGGGGCCGAAACACACATGAGAGAGCCCGGGAGGTCCCAGCCCCGACCCAGCCCCAGTCACCAGATCCCCTGTATGTTCCCTTAGAGCCTGGCTGGGGCGCTCCCAGGGCTCAGCTGCTGCCGGTGGCTCCTGGGCCTGGGAAGGGGATGGTACAGGACCATGCGTGTCCTTGTTGCCCACGGACCAGAGGTGCCGTCTCCCAACCAAACTACCCCTGGGATCTGGACCTCACTGGGTGCTCTTGGCCACAGGCCCTTCCCTGGCGGCCTTGCTTTCATACTCACAGTGGAGGCTGCTTGCCTGAGCCCTGCCACACCTCCCACAGGGGCTGCTGTCCTTCCTGATGCTGTGGCCTGAGGGGCGGGAGGCTGGGGTCCCTGGTGCTCTCCAGGCACTCCAACTGTGGACGCTGTGATATTTCACCCCTCCTTCCAGGAGGGCCGCAGGCTGAGGCCGGGACACACGGTTTCCCTTGAGGCGTTCCCAGCTGTGGCCTGGACTCCACCAGCTCCCAGACACCCCTGGGGGAGGCACAAATACCGCTGATGTCAGAGGGCAGCGTCATGGATCTGGCCGCAGAAGTTTCTGTGTGGGGCCTGCCTGCCCTTCTCCCCGCATCACATCCTGCCTGCCCTTCTCCCGCATCCTGCCTGCCCTTCTCCCCGCATCCTCCCTGCCCTTCTCCCCGCATCCTGCCTGCCCTTCTCCCCCGCATCCTCCCTGCCCTTCTCCCCCGCATCCTCCCTGCCCTTCTCCCCCGCATCCTGCCTGCCCTTCTCCCCGCATCCTCCCTGCCCTTCTCCCCACATCCTCCCTGCCCTTCTCCCCCCCATCCTGCCTGCCCTTCTCCCCGCCATCCTGCCTGCCCTTCTCCCCG